>NW_027590707.1:0-112500 GCF_964213995.1 Mustelus asterias
CAATCTCCTCCAGCCCCTACACCCCCTCCCTATCACCATAACCTCCTCCAGCCCCTACACCCCCTCCCTATCACCATAACCTCCTCCAGCCCCTACACCCCCTCCCTATCACCATAACCTCCTCCAGCCCCTACATCCCCTCCCTATCTCCGTAACCTCCTCCAGCCCCTACACCCCCTCCCTATCACCGTAACCTCCTCCAGCCCCTACACCCCCTCCCTATCACCATAACCTCCTCCAGCCCCTACACCCCCTCCCTATCACCATAACCTCCTCCAGCCCCTACACCCCCTCCCTATCTCCGTAACCTCCTCCAGCCCCTACACCCCCTCCCTATCTCTGTAACCTCCTCCAGCCCCTACACCCCCTCCCTATCTCTGTAACCTCCTCCAGCCCCCACAGCCCTCCCTATCTCTGTAACCTCCTCCAGCCCCCCACACCACCTCCCTATCTCTGTAACCTCCTCCAGCCCGACACCCCCTCCCTATCTCCGTAACCTCCTCCAGCCCCCACACCACCTCCCTATCTCTGTAACCTCCTCCAGCCCCCACACCACCTCCCTATCTCTGTAACCTCCTCCAGCCCGACACCCCCTCCCTATCTCCGTAACCTCCTCCAGCCCCCACACCACCTCCCTATCTCTGTAACCTCCTCCAGCCCCCACACCACCTCCCTATCTCTGTAACCTCCTCCAGCCCCCTACACCCCCTCCCTATCTCTGTAACCTCCTCCAGCCCGACACCCCCTCCCTATCTCTGTAACCTCCTCCAGCCCCCACACCCCCTCCCTATCTCTGTAACCTCCTCCAGCCCCTACACCCCCTCCCTATCTCTGTAACCTCCTCCAGCCCCCACAGCCCTCCCTATCTCTGTAACCTCCTCCAGCCCCCACACCACCTCCCTATCTCTGTAACCTCCTCCAGCCCGACACCCCCTCCCTATCTCCGTAACCTCCTCCAGCCCCCACACCACCTCCCTATCTCTGTAACCTCCTCCAGCCCCCACACCACCTCCCTATCTCTGTAACCTCCTCCAGCCCCCTACACCCCCTCCCTATCTCTGTAACCTCCTCCAGCCCGACACCCCCTCCCTATCTCTGTAACCTCCTCCAGCCCCCACACCACCTCCCTATCTCTGTAACCTCCTCCAGCCCCCTACACCCCCTCCCTATCTCTGTAACCTCCTCCAGCCCGACACCCCCTCCCTATCTCCGTAACCTCCTCCAGCCCCCACACCCCTCCCTATCTCTGTAACCTCCTCCAGCCCCCACACCCCTCCCTATCTCTGTAACCTCCTCCAGCCCCTACACCACCTCCCTATCTCTGTAACCTCCTCCAGCCCCCACACCCCACCCTATCTCTGTAACCTCCTCCAGCCCCCACACCCCACACTATCTCTGTAACCTCCTCCAGCCCCCACACCCCCTCCCTATCTCTGTAACCTCCTCCAGCCCCCACACCCCACCCTATCTCTGTAACCTCCTCCAGCCCCTACACCACCTCACTATCTCTGTAACCTCCTCCAGCCCCTACACCACCTCCCTATCTCCGTAACCTCCTCCAGCCCCGACACCACCTCCCTATCTCCGTAACCTCCTCCAGCCCCTACACCACTCCCTATCTCTGTAACCTCCCCCAGCCCCCACACCCCTCCCTATCTCTGTAACCTCCACCAGCCCATACACCCCTTCCCTATCTCTGTAACCTCCTCCAGCCCATACACCCCTTCCCTATCTCTGTAACCTCCTCCAGCCCCTACACCCCTCCCTATCTCTGTAACCTCCTCCAGCCCCTACACCCCTCCCTATCTCTCTAACCTCCTCCAGCCCCCACACCCCTCCCTATCTCTGTAACCTCCTCCAGCCCCTACACCCCTCCCTATCTCTCTTACCTCCTCCAGCCCCTACACCCCTCTCTATCTCTGTAACCTCCTCCAGCCCCTACACCCCTCCCTATCTCTGTAACTTCCTCCAGCCACTACACCCTCCCTATCTCTGTAACCTCTTCCAGCCCCCACAGCCCCTCCCTATCTCTGTAACCTCCTCCCGCCCCTACACCCCTCCCCATCTCCGTAACCTCCTCCAGCCCCTACACCCCTCCCTATCTCCATAACCTCCTTCAGCTCCCACACCCCTCCCTATCTCTGTAACCTCCTCCACTCCCCTACACCCCTCCCTATCTCTGTAACCTCCTCCAGCCCCTACACCCCTCCCTATCTCTGTAACCTCCTCCAGCCCCTACACCCCTCCCTATCTCCATAACCTCCTTCAGCTCCTACACCCCCTCCCTATCTCTGTAACCCCCTCCAGCCCCGACACCCCCTCCCTATCTCTGTAACCTCCTCCAGCCCCGACACCCCCTCCCCATCTCTGTAACCCCCTCCAGCCCCGACACCCCCTCCCTATCTCTGTAACCTCCTCCAGCCCCGACACCCCCTCCCTATCTCTGTAACCTCCTCCAGCCCCTACACCCCTCCCTATCTCTGTAACCCCCTCCAGCCCCTACGCCCCCTCCCTATCTCTGTGACCTCCTCCAGCCGCTACACCCCTCCCTATCTCTGTAACCTCCTCCAACCCCTACACCCCCTCCCTATCTCTGTAACCTCCTCCAACCCCTACACCCCCTCCCTATCTCTGTAACCTCCTCCAACCCCTACACCCCCTCCCTATCTCTGTAACCTCCTCCAACCCCTACACCCCTCCCTATCTCTGTAACCGCAGAGTGGAGAGGAGTTGGAACGTCTTGTTGAAGTTGTACAAAACATTGGTAAGGCCACACTTGGAATACTGTGTGCAATTCTGGTCACCCTATTATAGAAAGAATATTATTAAACTAGAAAGAGTGCAGAAAAGATTTACTAGGATGCTACCGAGACTTGATGGTTTGAGTTATAAGGAGAGGCTGGAAAGACTGGGACTTTTTTCTCTGGAGCGTAGGAGGCTGAGGGGTGATCTTATAGAGGTCTATAAAATAATGAGGGGCACAGATCAGCTAGATAGTCAATATCTTTTCCCAAAGGTAGGGGAGTCTAAAACTAGAGGACATAGGTTTAAGGTGAGAGGGGAGGGATACAAAAGTGTCCAGAGGGGCAATTTTTTCACACAGAGGGTGGTGAGTGTCTGGAACGAGCTGCCAGAGGCAGTAGTAGAGGCGGGTACAATTTTGTCTTTGGAAAAAGTGTTTAGACAGTTACATGGGTAAGATGGGTATAGAGGGATATGGGCCAAATGTGGGCAATTGGGATTAGCTTAGGGGGTTTTAAAAAAAAGGGGCGGCATGGACAAGTTGGGCCGAAGGGCCTGTTTCCATGCTGTAAACCTCTATGACGCGATGAGGGCCAATTTCACTCAACGCTCGGTCAATGCTGAGGAATCGGTTCCTGTTTGGTGGGTGTTTGAACTGGGATTAGGAGGGTGGTGGGGGTGGCGGTGGTGGGGGTGGGGGGTTGGGGGGTGGTTTCAGAGGTCGGCACAGACTGAATGGGCCAAATGTCCACGCTCTTTGTTATAATCTGTGCATGAAGTTGCCTCTCTGGGCTACGGCGCACGGACAGCCAGCCGCAGCGTTAGCAGACAGCACTTAGAACGAGATTGATGTCACTCGATCTCCGCACTGTAATCAGATTAATGAACCGTAGTCCGTTTCTTAATTCAGAGTAATCTGGGAGGGTGAGTTCTGGTTATATATCGCTGTAATAAAGAGCAGGCTGGCATTGCTTTTAGCTGGAGGGTAGAGTCTGGCCAGGCAAGTTCAGTCACATTCTCCTGATCTGCTCTGGGGAACGCCCTTCATCCGTGTCCGACCCCCACCCCACCCCCCTCGCCGGTGACGTGCCCCCCCCCCCCCGGCTCGGCCAGTGTCCGCCCCCACCCCACCCCACCCCGGGCTGGTGTCGCCACCCCCCCTCCGGCTGTGTGTGTGATCTGCGTGCAGTGTGTTGGTGCGTGTGTGTGATCTGTGTGCTGTGTGTTGGTGCATGTGTGTGATCCGTGTGCTCTGACTCATTGAGTGTGCGTGATCTGTGTCCTGTGTGTCGGTGCGTGTGTGATCTGTGTGCTATGTGTCGCTGCGTGTGTGTCATCTGTGTGCTGTGTGTTGGTGTGCGTGTGTGTGTGGGATGCATGTGATGTGTTTTGGTGTGTGTGTGTGGGATGCATGTGCTGTGAGTTGGTGCGTGTGGGGGATGCGTGTGCTGTGTCGGTGCATGCGTGGGATGCATGTGCTGTGGGTCGGTGCGTATGTGGGATGTGGTGTGTTGGTGCGTGTGTGGGATGTGTGTGTCGATGCGTGTGCAGGATGCGTGTGCTGTGTGTCAGTGCATGTGTGGGATGCGTGTGCTGTGTGTAGGTGTGTGTGGGATGCGTGTGGTCTGTGTCGGTGCGTGTGGGACCCGTGAGCTTTATATGGTTCTCTCGTTAATCTTTCATCTCCCGTCAATTAGCTACAGGACAGTGATTGACAGCTTTGCGGTAGGTGGGCGCTCGGTCTCCAGGCAACACGGGGGTCTTTCACAAGCTCACCCCTCTCTGGGAACATTTATCTTGATTGATTATTGATTGTAGTAAATGGAAAAGCATTTCATTGTCACAAGTTATTGTTCTGAGCATTGGGTGTTGGAGTTATGGCCTGTGTGTGGACCTGTGTGAGTGCGTGTTTTGAAGGGATTCTACACAATTCCAATCAATCATTCTTTAATCTTATTGATTCAGGGTTTGAGAATAAATTATGCTAGTTTTTACAGTTTATTTATTAATGTCACAAGTAGGCTCACATTAACACTGCAATGAAGTTACTGTGAAAATCCCCTAGTCACCACATTCCGGTGCCTGAGGGAGAATTTAGCATGGCCAATCCACCTAACCTGCACATCTTTGGACACGAAGGGACAATTTAGCATGGCCAATCCACCTAACCCGCACATCTTTGGACACTGAGGGGCAATTTAGCATGGCCAATCCACCTAACCCGCACATCTTTGGACACTAAGGGACAATTTAGCATGGCCAATCCACCTAACCCGCACATCTTTGGACACTGAGGGGCAATTTAGCATGGCCAATCCACCTAACCCGCACATCTTTGGACACTGAGGGGCAATTTAGCACGGCCAATCCACCTAACCTGCACATCTTTGGACACTAAGGGACAATTTAGCATGGCCAATCCACCTAACCCACACATCTTTGGACACTAAGGGACAATTTAGCATGGCCAATCCCCCTAACCTGCACATCTTTGAACACTAAGGGACAATTTAGCATGGCCAATCCACCGAACCTGCACATCTTTGGACACTAAGGGACAATTTAGCATGGCCAATCCACCTAACCCGCACATCTTTGAACACGAAGGGGCAATTTAGCATGGCCAATCCAGCTAACCTACACACCTTTGGAGTGTGGGAGGAAACCGGAGCACCCGGAGGAAACCCACGCAGACATGGGGAGAACGTGCAGACTCCTCGCAGGCAGTGGCCCAAGCCGGGTATTGAACCAGGGTCCCTGGCGCTGTGAGGCAGCAGTGCTAACCCACTGTGCCACCGCGCTGCTTGTTATGCGGGGGCTGGTGGTTGGATTTGCATTGTCTAGCTTTTAGCAATGGGGCCGTTTGGACATTTTTAGCGCGTAATGCGAACTGCTATCTCACTGTGTGTCAAGATTGTTGGAGTCAAGTAGACGGAGTGGGGTTTGTGCTGACCTAACTCTTCTGGTATTGACCTCCGCGGGTCATCCTGACTAAGAGCTCTTCTGCCGATGATTGCTCCTGGACTTGGGGGCTCCCTCCATCCGCCTTCTGCTTTGGGAGGGTGGGCAATGGACTAACTGGAGCATCTTCAGGGAGGAGAGAGAGATAGAGGGCAGGATTTTCCGGCTGTGCTTGCCCGAGATATGGAAAACCCCTCCCGAGGTCAACGGACTTTTGCGTGGGACAGGATAATTCCACCCAGAGAGAGAGAGGGAGGAGTGGGTGGAGAGGTTTAGGGATGGAATTCCAGAGCTTAGGGCCCCCCAGGCATATGAATGGGAATGGGAGCTACTTCAGGAGAAAAGGAATCTGGGATTTCAGCACCACAGTGAGATTGAAAGCACGCAAACTGACCAGTGTTTGAAGCAGAATTTTTTGATGCTGTTACTGTCTAACTAGGAGAGATTGGCCAGGCTGGGACTTTATTCATTGGAGAGTAGGAGAATGAGGGGTGACCTTACTGAGGTGTATAAAATCACGAGGGACAAAGATAGGATGAACGCACAGAGTCTTTTTCCCAGGGGAGGGGAATTGAAAACTAGAGGACAGAGGTTAAAGGTGAGAGGGGAAAGATTGCAAAGGGACCCGAGGGGCAACTTCTTCACACGGAGGATGGTGTGGATAGATCATAGAACAGTGCAGAAGGAGGCCATTCGGCCCATCGAGCCTGCACCGATAACAATCCCATCCGGGTCCTATCCCTATAACCCCTCACATTTATCTTGCTAGTCCCCATGTCAATTTAGCATGGCCAATCCACCTTACCCCGCTCAAGTGCAGTCCCCGGATAGTATTCCCTCTAAAATTCATCACCCCTCAAACTCCGCTACCCTCACATCGAGGACCCTCACCCCTTCCCATCACTGATTCACCCCTCCCAATCTCCTCCAGTCCCTACACCCCTCCCTATCTCTGTAACCTCCTCCAGCCCCTACACCCCCTCCCTATCTCTGTAACCTCCTCCAGCCCCCTACCCCCCCTCCCTATCTCTGTAACCTCCTCCAGCCCCCTACCCCCCCTCCCTATCTCTGTAACCTCCTCCAGCCCTTACACCCCCTCCCTATCTCTGTAACCTCCTCCAGCCCTACACCCCCTCCCTATCTCTGTAACCTCCTCCAGCCCCCTACACCCCTCCCTATCTCTGTCACCTCCTCCAGCCCCCACATCCCCCTCCCTATCTCTGTAACCTCCTCCAGCCCCCTACACCCCCTCCCTATCTCTGTAACCTCCTCCAGCCCCCTACACCCCTCCCTATCTCTGTAACCTCCAGCCCCTACACCCCTTCCCTATCTCTGTAACCTCCTCCAGCCCCTACACCCCTTCCCTATCTCTGTAACCTCCTCCAGCCCCCTACACCCCCCCTATCTCTGTAACCTCCTCCAGCCCCCTACACCCCCTCCCTATCTCTGTAACCTCCTCCAGCCCCCTACACCCCCTCCCTATCTCTGTAACCTCCTCCAGCCCCCTACACCCCTTCCCTATCTCTGTAACCTCCAGCCCCTACACCCCCTCTCTATCTCTAACCTCCTCCAGCCCTCTATACCCCTCCCTATCTCTGTGACCTCCAGCCCCCACACACCCACCCTATCTCTGTAGCCTCCTCCAGCTCCCTACACCCCTCCCTATCTCTGTAACCTCCTCCAGCCCCTACACCCCCTCCCTATCTCTGTAACCTCCTCCAGCCCCCTACACCCCCTCCCTATCTCTGTAACCTCCTCCAGCCCTTACACCCCCTCCCTATCTCTGTAACCTCCAGCCCCCACACACCCACCCTATCTCTGTAGCCTCCTCCAGCCCCTACACCCCCTCCCTATCTCTGTAACCTCCAGCCCTTACACCCCCTCCCTATCTCTGTAACCTCCTCCAGCCCCCTACACCCCTTCCCTATCTCTGTAACCTCCAGCCCCTACACGCCCACCCTATCTCTGTAACCTGCCATGCTAAATTGATCCTTGTGTCTCCGTGTCCTGTCTCGGTCTACTCCCCGACAGTGGCCGTTGGCAGGTTACTGGCTGGAATTCTCCAGCCTTATCCGAGGAAGGATGTCCTAGCAATAGAGGAAATACAGTGAAGGTTTACAAGGCTGAGTAAAGGAATTTGAGGTGTTTTGCTGCAATTATACAGGGCGTTGGTGAGGTCACTCCTTGAGTATTGTGAGCAGTTTTGGTGTCAGTATCTGAGAGAGGATGTCCTTGCGATAGACCTGCCGCACAGTGTGTTCCAAACCTTATACGGTGGACAAAGAACTGTGAGTCGACGTCTTGTGAATGCGGCAGTATTTATTGTTATGAAGTTGAGTTGGTAAAGATATAAAGAATGTTTATAAAGATATAAAAGAATTGTAAAAAATGTTAGAGGGATAGAAAACAGTTCCTCTAAAAGCTGTATTTGAGTTCTGTGTTGAAGTGCAGAGTATCTATAGACTCCAGGTTACAACACTCGTTTCCAGAGGACAAAGCATCAGGGTTGCCTTGGTAACCGGCTCTGCAGGTTTTTGCATTTTTGTTAGCCTATGAGTTTAAAGAAGACACTCAACTATTAAGAGCCTATCAGATCTGAAATTGGTATTGTTGACGGCCTCCAACCAATCGCGGTGGAAGAAAATTGCGAGGTCACGGCAGGTATAAACAGCCAGAGAAACAGCCATTCCAAGGCAGAACGTCTCCAGAGGCCAGGGCAAAAAGACTCCTCGGCCTTTTGGCTAAGATCAGGTGTAGCTTTGGCATCCTGCACTTGGTTGAAGTCATGACGTTACACCTGAGGCTTCTTTTGAAGCCATTTTTGAAAGAGGCCTTTTGGCTAAGATGCAAATGAGATCAAGCCTTGGAAGAGGTGCAAAGCCTACTCCAATCAGCTTGGATCAAGCCCAAGACGGGAAGTGAGAGGCCTGTCTTGTCAGCTTGGATCGGGAATGTCTCACTTCTTGAGACTTTGAATTGGACTTTGATTGGATTTAATTGGATATACTGTACAAACAAAAGAAAAGCCAGCATTCATCTCTCGGGTAGCTCTCTGCAACTGCCGGTTTAAATAGCACTTAAGAGAATTATCCAGCTATCTAACAGGGATACCAAGTGTTTACAGACAGCGGACAACTACAGATGAACTCCAAAACTTCTGAACTGGTTATATATTTTCTTTTGAGAATGACTAAAATTCTGTTATTACTGTTTTGGTACTGAATGTTCCTTGTATTATTCAAACAGCGTTTCAATCGAACCCTACCTTAATTAACATGTTACTTGTTTAAAGTTCCTGGTTATTTAAGTAAAACACTTTGTTAATTCTTTACTCAAAGCGAGTGCCAGGCCTTGATCTTAATGAATCTAAATGTTAATTAAGAACTGTTAACACCTTCCCAAAACAATTGTAGCAGATTACCAGGTGAGGTAAAGGGGATTCACCTCTACGTCGTAACATTATTCGTACACACAATGAATGTTAATGAACCATGCAACCGATATAAGTTATCTTACAGAATACTAAAGTTCAAGTCCAATACTAGACCGTGACTTAACTTTTGCCTGACAGGCAAGTTCCCGGGCAGATATTGGCCTTTATCCGCGTGTTGGTCTCTGTAGTCCTTGGTGAAGTCTGGTTCTACAGTCTGTTCCTGATGGAATACAATGTGGGAAAGTGTGAGGTTTCGCACTTTGGAAGGAGGAATGGAGGCACAGACTATTTTCTAAATGGGAAAATGCTTAGGAAATCAGAAACACAAAGGGACTGGGGAGTCATTGTTCAAGATCCTCTTAAGGTTAACGTGCAGGTTCAGTCGGCAGTTAGGAAGGCAAATGCAATGCTGGCATTCATGTCGAGAGGGCTAGAATACAAGAGCAGGGATGTACTTCTGAGGCTGTTTGAGGTTCTGGTCAGACCCCATTTGGAGTATTGTGAGCAGTTTTGGGCCCCGTATCTAAGGAAGGATGTGCCGGCCTTGGAAAGGATCCAGAGGAGGTTCACAAGAATGATCCCTGGAATGAAGAGCTTGTCATAGAGGTTTACAGCACGGAAACAGGCCCTTCGGCCCAACTTGTCCATGCCGCCCTTTTTTTAAAACCCCTAACCTAATTCCAATTGCCCGCATTTGGCCCATATCCCTCTATACCCATTGTACCCATGTAACTATCTAAATGCTTTTTAAAAGACAAAATTATACCCGCCTCTCCTACTACCTCTGGCAGCTTGTTCCAGACACTCGCCATCCTGTGTGAAAAAATTGCCTCTCTGGACACTTTTGTATCTCTCCCCTCTCACCTTACACCTATGCCCTCTAGTTTTAGACTCCCCTACCTTTGGGAAAAGATATTGACTATCTAGCTGATCTGTGCCCCTCATTATTTTATAGACCTCTATAAGATCACCCCTCAGCCTCCTGCGCTCCAGAGAAACAAGTCCCAGTCTATCCAGCCTCTCCTTATAACTCAAACCACCAAGTCCCGGCAGCATCCTGGTCAATCTTTTCTGCACTCTTTCTAGTTTAATAATATCCTTTTTTTTTCATTCCTTGTCGTATGAGGACTCTGGGTCTGTACTTGTTGGAGTTTAGAAGGATGAGGGGGAGGGATCTTATTAAAACTTACAGGATACTGCGAGGCCTGGATAGAGTGGACATGGAGAGGATGTTTCCACTACTTGGAAAAACTAGAACCAGAGGGCACAACCTCAGGCTGTAGGGACGATCCTTTAAAACAGAGATGAGGAGGAATTTCTCCAGCCAGAGAGTGGTGAATGTGTGGAATTCTTTGCCGCAGAAGGCTGTGGAGGCCGGGTCATTGAGTGTCTTTAAGACAGAGATAGATAGGTTCTTGATTAATAAGGGGATCAGGGGTTATGGGGAAAAGGCAGGAGATTGGGGATGAAAAAATATCAGCCATGATTGAATAGCGGAGCAGACTCGATGGGCCGAGTGGCCTAATTCTGCTCCTATGTCTTATGGTAGCAGTTGTGTTCCATTGTTCTGTTCCTGTCTCTTTCACATGGTCTTCCTTCTATTGTGCAGCACCTTTTAACCCTCATTGGTTTCACGCACTTCTGGGAGTCCTCTTGATTCTTGCCAATCAATCTATCAGGACTTGATCACCCTGATCGATAGAGTCCAATCAGGTGCTGCCACACCGACCTCTGGGTGTGAACCCAATGGCCATGTCAGTGCGTGCTGGAGGTGCGAATCGGTTACATACCTCCCTCGCAAATAAGGGGTTGAAGCGCCCTGTGTCTGGTAAGCAGCCCAGTTTGACCAGACAGTGTCCATTGTCTTTGGGATGGCCTATTTCCTGTGTATTCTGTAGTCTGGAGCCACAGCCTGTTTCTCTCTGTCCAACATTCACTCGGGGCTGCAGTCTGTCCGTTTCTGCATCTGGCCAACTGTCCCAGCATGCTTTGTAAATCGCCATCTCAGTGATCCGATTCGCCTGCTGTTGGGAAGAAGGACTTGGGGGTGGGGGGGGGGGGAGCGGGGGAGGTGGGGAGAGGGATTTCTGAGGCCAATCTTTGACCATCAGCTGACATCGATGGACGACCTGGATGTTTATTACATCGTGGTGTGCGGGATCTTCCTGTGCAATAATCGGCTGCCCCCCCCCCCACCGTTTCCCGCTTGGGTTGGAGGGTGAGCTGTGAGGAGGATGCAGAGATGGTTCAGTGTGATTTGGACAGGCTGAGTGTGTGAGTATCTGCATGGCAGATGCAGTATAATGTGGATAAATGTGAAGTTGTGACGAACGTTTTATCTTCCAAATATTTATCTCATTGGAAGGTGATTTTTTTTTATCCTGATCAAGATTCCCCATTTTTATTTTTCTTATTCATTCCTGGGACATGGGCGTCGCTGGCTGGGCCAGCATTTATTGCCCATCCCTAGTTGCCCCTTGAGAAGGTGGTGGTGAGCCGCCATCTTGAATCGCTGCAGTCCACGTGCTGTGGGTTAACCCACAATGCCGTTAGGGAGGGAGTTCCAGGATTTTGACCCCAGCCACAGTGAAGGAACGGTCGATATATTTCCCAGTCGGGATGGTGAGTGACTCGGAGGGGGAACCTCCAGGTGGGGGTGTTCCCAGGTATCTGCTGCCCTTGTCCTTCTAGATGGTCGAGGTGGTGGGTTTGGAAGGTGCTGCCTAAGGAGCCTTGGTGAGTCGCTGCAGTGCATCTTGTAGACGGTCCACACGGCTGTCACTGTGCGTCGGTGGTGGGGGGGAGTGAATGTTTGTGGTTAACGTGTCGATCGAGCGGGGCTGCTTTGTCCTGGATGGTGTCGAGCTTCTCGAGTGTTGTTGGGAGCCGCACCCATCCAGGCAAGTGGAGAGTGTTCCATCACACTCCTGACTTGTGTCCTTGTGGATGGTGGACAGGCTTTGGGGAGGGAGTCAGGAGGTGAGTTACTCTCCGCAGGATTCCCAGCCTCTGACCTGCTCTGGTAGCTGCAGTGTTTATGTGAAGAGTCCAGTTGAGTTTCCGATTATTATGTTATTTGCCCAGTGTTGAATTTGTGAGTGAAACCTGGTATGTTCTAAATACAATCCAGAAACTCCTTTCTGTTTGCTAAGACTATTTTGAGTCCTCCCTTTAGAGAGTATTGAGCAAGTGTTACCGTTCCAATGAGCGTTACTCTCCCAACACACACAAGGGAAGTGGGAAGTGAATCATCAGCCAAGATTTCCCTGGGGAACCCCAGTTATTTGATTTGATTTATTATTGTATTGGAGGACAGTGAAAAGTATTGTTTCTTGCGCGCTATACAGACAAAGCATACCATTCATAGAGAAGGAAAGGAGAGAGTGCAGAATGTAGTGTTACAGTCATACTCGGGTGTAGAGAAAGATCAACTTAATGCGAGGTCGGACCATTCAAAAGTCTGACAGCAGCAGGGAAGAAGCTGTTCTTGAGTCGGTCGGTACGTGTCCTCAGACTTTTGTATCTTTTTCCCGACGGAAGAAGGTGGAAGAGGGAATGTCCGGGGTGCGTGGGGTCCTTAATTATGCCGGCTGCTTTTCCCCGAGGCAGCGGGAAGTGTAGACAGAGTCAATGGATGGGAGGCTGGTTTGAGTGATGGATTGGGCTACGTTCATGACCCTTTGTAGTTTGTTGTGATCTTGGTCGGAGCAGGAGCCCATTCCAAGGAGCCAATCATCAACCCCCTCCCCACCGACCCCTCTGATTGCAGCCACATTGATGCCAACAGCTTCCCATTGGATGCCATGTTCCCCAAGCAGCAGGAGAGGGAACCAACCCGGGCCAAGCGTCAGAAAGTGAGAGAGCGGGCAACAGGCCCTTTGGCCCAGGGTGCTTGAGCTAGTTCTCCCAGGCTCTCTCCAAACCCTTACCCTTCCCTGCTTCCGATATGTCTCCCATTCTCCTGCAGAGGGTGCGGCATTCTCTCCCTGACGTCCGGACGTTGCACACTCTGCTGTGGTGGGATTTGAACAGGGAACCTTGGAGCGGGAAAGAGCTCCATTCCAGACCGCACTGTTCACAACCCGCTCCGCCAGATGTTGCATAAGGACCACACGCTTGCCCTCGCCACCTCCCCCCCCCCCCCCTCCTTCTGAAGTCCGTTCCCCATGGCAGGAAACGCAGCAGCCAGTTGGCACACAGCAAGATCCCGCAAACAGGAATGCGACCATTGCTGGATAATCATTACTCCTGTGCTGGTGGAGGTCTTGAGGGCTTGGGTTTAACATCTAGCCGTAAGAGGGCGCTCGCAACAGTGGGACACTCCCACCCACCCGGGGCAGTGCGGCACTCGCCCCTCCCCCCCACCCCCCTGGGGCAGTGTGGCACTCCCCCGCCCCCCCCCCCCCCCCCTCCCCCGGGGCAGTGCGGCACTCCCCCGCACACTGCACTGGAATGTCAACCTTGGTGTTTGAGCTCAAGCCTTGGCCTGGCGCATGGCCCCCAGAACCCCGTGATTGTGGGGCCTGTGAGCCACTCACTGAGCCTCAGTGACTCGCCCGTGTGTGCTCCACTGCTACTGCGGCCCGTATGGAGCTGTGCATGTTGGAGATGGGGAGGGCAGCACGCAGAGTTCTGTATTGCCCGCGCTGTTCCGGGTGAATGGATGTGCGGCTGGTTCTCTGAGAGGCGGGCGGGCTTTGGGGCACAGCCAACTAGCAGATGGTTCCTGCCATACGTGTTGACTGGTCGACTCCACGTGTGTTCCATCTCAATGCTGATACTGCTCGGTATGCAAACTGAATGATCTCTCGCTCTCTCTCTCTCTGTCTGTCCCTGGCTCTCTGTCTGTCCCTGGCTCTCTGTCTGTCCCTGGCTCTCTGTCTGTCCCTGGCTCTCTGTCTGTCCCTGGCTCTCTGTCTGTCCCTGGCTCTCTGTCTGTCCCTGGCTCTCTGTCTGTCCCTGGCTCTCTGTCTGTCCCTGGCTCTCTGTCTGTCCCTGGCTCTCTGTCTGTCCCTGGCTCTCTGTCTGTCCCTGGCTCTCTGTCTGTCCCTGGCTCTCTGTCTGTCCCTGGCTCTCTGTCTGTCCCTGGCTCTCTGTCTGTCCCTGGCTCTCTGTCTGTCCCTGGCTCTCTGTCTGTCCCTGGCTCTCTGTCTGTCCCTGGCTCTCTGTCTGTCCCTGGCTCTCTGTCTGTCCCTGGCTCTCTGTCTGTCCCTGGCTCTCTGTCTGTCCCTGGCTCTCTGTCTGTCCCTGGCTCTCTGTCTGTCCCTGGCTCTCTGTCTGTCCCTGGCTCTCTGTCTGTCCCTGGCCCTCTGTCTGTCCCTGGCCCTCTGTCTGCCCCTGGCCCTCTGTCTGCCCCTGGCCCTCTGTCTGCCCCTGGCTCTCTGTCTGCCCCTGGCCCTCTGTCTGTCGACTGGCTCGAACCCAACGGTAGGCCCCAGTGCTGGGAGAATCTGAGACTATAGATTCTCAGAGTCTCCCTCGGAACGCGCTCTGCCCCTCCTGAGAGTTGTGTCTCAGTTTGTGGGCGCCACTCCTCCTGAGAGGAGCTTTCATAGAATCATAGAATCCCCACAGTGCAGAAGGAGACCATTTGGCCCATCGAGTCTACACTGACAACAATCCCACCCGGGCCCTAACCCCGTAACCCCACTTATTTACCCTGCTAGTCCCTCTAACCTACACATCTTTGGACACTAAGGGACAATTTAGCACGGCCAATCCACCTAACCTACACATCTTTGGACACTAAGGGGCAATTTAGCATGGCCAATCCACCTAACCTACACATCTTTGGACTAAGGGACAATTTAGCACGGCCAATCCACCTAACCTACACATCTTTGGCCTAAGGGACAATTTAGCACGGCCAATCCACCTAACCTACACATCTTTGGACTAAGGGACAATTTAGCATGGCCAATCCACCTAACCTACACATCTTTGGACACTGAGGGACAATTTAGCATGGCCAACCCACCTAACCTGCACATCTTTGAACACTAAGGAACAATTTAGCATGGCCAATCCACCTAACCTACACATCTTTGGCCTAAGGGACAATTTAGCATGGCCAACCCACCTAACCTGCACATCTTTGGACAGTAAGGGACAATTTAGCATGGCCAATCTACCTAACCTGCACATCTGGGAGGAAACCGGAGCACCCGGAGGAAACCCACGCAGACACGGGGAGAACGTGCAGATTCCACACGGACAGTGACCCAAGCCGGGAATCGACCCCGGGTCCCTGGCGCTGTGAAGCAGCAGTGCTAACCCACTCTGCCACCCTGCCGCTCCGGTCTTACCCCTGCAAGTGCTGCTCAAGGAATGCATTTGCTCTCCTTCCCAGCATGCAGCGGGGCGGCTGCTTCTGAGCCCCAAGAGGGTACCACGAGAGTGGGATCTCGCTTCGACACTGAGCAGGACTCTCATCTCCATGGGGGCGGAGAGGTGAGGTGGCACAGTGGGTTAGCACTGCTGCCTCACAGCGCCAGGGACCCGGGTTCGATTCCCGGCCTGGGTCACTGTCTGTGCGGAGTCTGCACATTCTCCCCGTGTCTGCGTGGGTTTCCTCCGGGTGCTCCGGTTTCTTCCCACAGTCTGAAAGACGCGCCGGTTAGGGTGCATTGACCGTGCTAAATTCTCCCTCAGTGTTACCCGAACAGGAGTGTGGCGACTAGGGGATTTTCACAGTAACTTCATTGCAGTGTTAATGTCAGCCTTACTTGTGACACCAAACGCCTCCTCATGTCCCTCAGACTGGGGTTGGTGTTGGGAGTGTGTGCTCTGTTCCGAAGCAGTTTACTCCCAGTGAAATGCCTTTGATTAAGAGGTGTGCCTTTCTCTGGGTCAGGGCGACACTCCACTTTACTCTCTCAGGATGTGACGGCTTCACTCCAGCTATTCAGAGGCAGGGCTTTCACCCGGGTGGCGAGGCAGGGGAACCACCAGATCCCCTGCTGTCTTGGTGTCAGTGCACAGGGAGAAGCGGGGGGGACAGTTCTATCGTCCATCTCTGAAGCAAATCCCAGTAAAACGATCCTTCTCCAATTATAGAGCAGGCTGCAAGTGACACAGGGTTCTATGTTTAGATAAATCCCAGCAGGGCGATTTCAGCACCTTGTGTTCCGGGACTTTGGGTCATATGGCAGCGCGCTGTGTCGCAAAGTAGGCGTGAGGGTCACGGGGGTGAGTCCTGGTTTGAACCACAGTGCTGTGTGTGTGAGAGAGGGAGAGGGAGAGGGAGAGAGTGAGCGTGTGAAAGAGAGAGGGAGAGAGAGAATTTGGGAGAGAGAGAGAGAGTGTGTGTGTGTGTTAGAGAGAGAGAGAGAATGTGTGTGTGTGTGAGTGTGGGAGAGAGAGAGAGTGTGGGTGTGGGTGAGGGAGTGTGTGTGGTGCGCGTGAGGGAGAGTGTGTGAGGGTGTGGGTGAGGGAGTGTGTGTGGTGTGGGTGAGGGAGAGTGTGTGTTGCGTAAGAGAGAAAGTGTGTGTGAGAGAGAGTCTGAGAGACTGTCACTGTGTGTGTCTGTCTGTGTGAGAGGGAGTGTGTGCGTGTTTGTCTGAGTGTGTGAGAGGCAGAGAGTGAGTGTGTGCATGAGAGAGCGAGAGAGAGAGAGAATATGGGAGAGTGAGTGAGTCTGTGCGTGTGTGTGAGGGAGGGAGAGAGAATGTGTGTGTGTGAGGGGGTGTGGGTGAGGGAGTGTGTGTGGTGTGGGTGAGGGAGAGTGTGAGTGAGAGACTGTGTGTGTGTGTGTGTGTGTGTGTGTGTGTGTGTCTTTCTCTCTCTCTTGCTCTCTCTCTCTGCACAATGAAGATGTCAAACCTCCAGTTGAATTACAACAAAGACAGCTGTCTGTCAGGCTGAGTGCCGGCGTTGTGGAGGCAGCCTGGGTTTCTCTGGGGTTTAATATGTACCGTGGTGTCCTGAGATTAACTCTATTGTAAAGCAGCCGCAACACCAGCGCCCAGCACATTCTGGGAATGCTTCTCCCAGACTGGTTGTTGAAATCCACTTGCATTTGATAAGCTTTGAAAATGCTTGCGGGGTGATGTGATTCTCTGATCCCAGGACCCACTGCCTGAAAGGGCGGTGGAAGCAGATTCAGTCGGAATGTTTCAAAGGGTGAGCTGGATAAATACTGGAAATTGCAGCGTTCTGGGGGGATTGAGACTAATCAGGTCCCTCTTTCGAAGAGCTAGCATTTGGTCCGATGGGCCGAGTGGTGGTTTTCCCCCCACTCTGTACAATTCTATGATACAAGTTTGGTTCATACGACATTATCTTTTTGTGTCTGATGCTACTCTGCCTTGAAGCAATGTATTTTTAAATCATGTTCTCTGCAGCTTTGCGGGTTTTGTTCATTGCTGCCGACCTGTCTGCTGAGATGTCCTTCTATTGCTGTTTGAATGGGGTTTTGTTTATTTTTAACCTGGGCCCAATGCGATGTCCTGGAGTTTACGGGTTTACGACCCTTTTGAATTGTTCGGGGGAGGAATGACTGACAGGTCAGGTGACAAGAGTTCTTTCATAGAAACCCTACAGTGCAGAAGGAGGCCATTCGGCCCATCGAGTCTGCACCGACCACAATCCCACCCAGGCCCTACCCCCACATTTATACCCGCCAATCCCTCTAACCTACGCAGCTTAGGATTCTAAGGGGCAATTTTTAACCTGGCCAATCAACCTAACCCGCACATCTTTGGACTGTGGGAGGAAACCGGAGCACCCGGAGGAAACCCATGCAGACACGAGGAGAATGTGCAAACTCCACACAAACAGTGACCCGAGCCGGGAATCGAACCCGGGACCCTGGAGCTGTGAAGCAGCAGTGCTAACCACTGTGCTACCGTGCCACCCCTTTCACTTTCTGTTTGTGGCTACTGTCCCGTTAGAAGTTGTGTGGACTACTGGCATAAAGCAGTCACCAGAATTTCACCCTAACCTCTCCAATCTATCCTCCTCACTGACATTTCTCACCACTGGAACCGTTCTTGTAGATATTAAAAGTAATATAATTTTTTTCTATTCATTTGTGGGGGGACACGGGCGTCGCTGGCTGGGCCCAGCATTTATTGCCCATCCCTAGTTGCCCCTTGAGAAGGTGGTGGTGAGCTGCCTTCCTGAATCGCTGCAGTCCCCGTGCTGTGGGTTCAGCCACAATGCCAGTAGAGGGGGAATTCCAGGATTTTGACCCAGCGACTGCGAAGGAACGGCCGATATATTTCCAAGTCAGGATGGTGAGTGGCTTGGATGGGAACTTGCAGGTGGGGGTGTTCCCATGTATCTGCTGCCCTTGTCCTTCTAGATGGAAGTGGTCGTGGGTTTGGAAGGTGCTGTCTAAGGATCTTTGGTGAATTGTTGCAATGCATCTTGTAGATGGTACACACTGCTGCTACTCCCTCAATGGTGGAGGGATTGGATGTTTGTGGATGTGGTGCCTTGGTTAGGCCACATCTCTCCAATATCACAACCAGTTTTCCACTCAGGGTAGGCAATGGAGATGTTCTGGAAAAGGTTTAACGGAAAACCACTAGATCCATCCCTAATTTTAACCCCCTCAGCTACCACGGTCGCTTCGGAGAGCTGGGACTCGCACTCTGGAAAGATGTAGACATTGGGTAGCTTTTCTGAAGTGTTTACAATGATGAAGGGACAAGCCAGGTCACTGGACTGAGATCCAAGCACGAGGGGATGCGTCCAGAGTGCGCGAGTGCCTCGGAAGTAGGTTAGATACCGGGAGGTTTATTTTTCCTTTCCCCGGGGGTGGAGGGGGGGGCGGTCATTGTCTTCTGGGAAGGAGGGAAGGCTGGGTGAAAGGGTTCCGTCGGGACCTGGACATGTTCCTGGGAGAGGTTCACACAGCTGTATCCAGACAGTCAGCTGGGTAAGGCAGCTGTTGTCTCCTAGAAACTCGACCTTTGACCCTGGCAGGCGCTGCATTGGGTGAATAATCGGAGGTTTTAAAGAGTTTCTGGCATTGTTAGATTAAGAAAAATGGATTCTGTTTTACCTTCTGGTGGCTCGGGGGTGTTCCAGTATGGCCAATCCACCCAACCTACACATCTTTGGACACTGAGGGGCAATTTAGCATGGCCAATCCACCTAACCTGCACATCTTTGGACACTCGGACAATTTGGCATGGCCAATCCACCTAACCTGCACATCTTTGGATACTAAGGGACAATTTAGCATGGCCAATCCACCCAACCTACACATCTTTGGACACTAAGGGACAATTTAGCATGGCCAATCCACCTAACCTGCACATCTTTGGATAGTAAGGGACAATTTAGCATGGCCAATCCACCTAACCTGCACATCTTTGGACACTAAGGGACAATTTAGCATGGCCAATCCACCTAACCAGCACATCTTTGGACACTAAGGGGCAATTTAGCATGGCCAATCCACCTAACCTGCACATCTTTGGACACTAAGGGGCAATTTAGCATGGCCAATCCACCTAACCTGCACATCTTTGGACACTAAGGGGCAATTTAGCATGGCCAATCCACCTAACCTACACATCTTTGGACACTAAGGGGCAATTTAGCATGGCCAATCCACCTAACCTGCACATGTTTGGATACTAAGGGGCAATTTAGCATGGCCAATCCACCTAATCTAAATCGGCCGTCCTTACCCTGTCTGGCCTACATGTGACTCCAGAGCCACAGCAACGTGGTTGACTCTCAATTGCCGCTCTGAAAAGGAGGGTGACTGGGGATGGGCAATAAATACTGCCCAGCCAGCGACGCCCACACCCCACCAATAAACAGGAAGAAAAAATCCGCCAAGGTCTCATTGAATGGTGGGGCAGGGCC
Organism: Mustelus asterias; assembly: GCF_964213995.1. Lineage (NCBI taxonomy): Eukaryota > Metazoa > Chordata > Chondrichthyes > Carcharhiniformes > Triakidae > Mustelus > Mustelus asterias. The sequence goes on from NW_027590707.1 coordinate 19,961, forward strand.
GAGGGGCTGAATGGTCCTGACGGTCTTGTGGAGATTCAGAATAATATTCCTGGTGGGAAGGGGGCTGAAAAATACCAGATTGTAACCACCTCCATGTTAAAGTACGATTCCAGAGGGTTGCTGCTTCCTTGCCATCCTCTGTAGAGTTGTGCTCAATGACAGAAGACAGGAAAGCCTGTAAAATAGAACCATCAGAGTCTGCGGGTAAATTAACTGAGAATTGTGCATGTGTAGAACAGCCACCCCCTCATTAGAAGCAGGAATATGGATTGGATTGGTGACAGAACACGCAGGTACTCGATGTATTCGTTCCAAGCCGCATCCGCAGTGTGATACTTTGGTAATTAACTTGGCAAACATGCTCCTGTGATTCCTGGAGAAGGAATCTCATTTGTATTTGCAGCGTTCGTTTTGCTCATTTGGCTGGCTCTGAATGTCGGCAGTTCCACAACGGGAGTGGGAGGGAGCGAGGGAAATCAGTGGAGGGTCATCAGAGTCTGCTGCAAACCGCTCTCTCCACCAGCGTCAGGGGCGCCGTCGCGGCAGAGCGTGTTTGTCTTTCCAATGCTGCACCCAGCTCCCCCTCCCGATAGTCAGAGATCGACAGATTCAAAAGGGGTCTTCAGACCCGGCCCACCGCGTCTCTGTGGAATTCTGTTCGCAGCCTGGTCGTACTCATCAATGTCACTCACGTGTGTGGGTGGAGGGCAGGTGAGGGAGGGGGGGAGAGGGGTGGGCGAGAGGGAAGAAGAGTCACAGCTTAAAGGACGCACGCCTTGCTGATATTGAGGGAATTCTTCAGGGAGTCTCGGGGTGACTCACTGTGTGGACCCCGCGCTCCCCTCGCCCCCGCCCCCGCTCCCCCCGCCCCCGCTCCCCCCGCAAGCTTTAAAACGAATTAACCCCTTGGTGTCCTGAGCCAGCCCTGTTACACGACGTTCCCACAAAGCAGTGAAATGAACGGGAACAACCTATCACCGCTCACTGTTCTCTGTGACCGCCCAACTGTTAACCTCTGCATTGCCAGCCCTCAGTCGGGGCAGGGGGACGGGGGACGCTGTAGGGGTGGGGGGTAGGGAATGTATTAATCTGTGTCCTGGGCCCCCTCGTTACCCTCCAGTCGGGAGGGGGGTGGGTAAGTTGGGCAAGAGCTCCGTCATCAGGCCCCTGAATTGGTGGGCGGGTAGCAAGCAGCATCTTGTTCGGATGTCATGTGTTAGGTGGTGGGGAGGGATGGGGGAGGGGGTCCCAGAGGCCGCCCCCCCCACCCGTCCGTCACGCGTTCATCCCGCTTTCCCGAGCTTCTATCAGTTTTCACCTGGACTGTCTCCCCGGAGCGTGGCAGCTGTTTGCTTTGATTCCGAGGTTGGGGCGGGGGACGGGGGAGTGGGGAAGAGAGAGGGCAGGGTGGGGAGAGGAAGAATCTCCAATCTCCATCGCGTCAGTTTTTCCATTCCAGATGGGCGCTGGAGACTAGCCGTTCGGTTCCAGACGGGCGCTGGAGACTAGCCGTTCGGTTCCAGACGGGCGCTGGAGACTAGCCATTCGGCTCCAGGCGGGTGCTGGAGACTAGTCTTTCAGTTCCAGACGGGTGCTGGAGACTAGTCTTTCAGTTCCAGACGGGTGCTGGAGACTAGTCTTTCAGTTCCAGACGGGTGCTGGAGACTAGTCTTTCAGTTCCAGACGGGTGCTGGAGACTAGTCTTTCAGTTCCAGACGGGTGCTGGAGACTAGTCTTTCAGTTCCAGACGGGTGCTGGAGACTAGTCTTTCAGTTCCAGACGGGCGCTGGAGACTAGTCTTTCTGTTCCAGACAGGCGCTGGAGACTAGTCTTTCTGTTCCAGACGGGCGCTGGAGACTAGCCGTTCAGCTCCAGACGGGCGCTGGAGACTAGCCATTCGGCTCCAGGCGGGCGCTGGAGACTAGCCGTTCAGTTCCAGACGGGTGCTGGAGACTAGTCTTTCAGTTCCAGACGGGTGCTGGAGACTAGTCTTTCAGTTCCAGACGGGTGCTGGAGACTAGTCTTTCAGTTCTAGACGGGTGCTGGGACTAGTCTTTCAGTTCCAGACGGGTGCTGGAGACTAGTCTTTCAGTTCCAGACGGGTGCTGGAGACTAGTCTTTCAGTTCCAGACGGGTGCTGGAGACTAGTCTTTCAGTTCCAGACGGGCGCTGGAGACTAGTCTTTCTGTTCCAGACGGGCGCTGGAGACTAGTCTTTCTGTTCCAGACGGGCGCTGGAGACTAGTCTTTCTGTTCCAGACGGGCGCTGGAGACTAGTCTTTCTGTTCCAGACGGGCGCTGGAGACTAGTCTTTCTGTTCCAGACGGGCGCTGGAGACTAGTCTTTCTGTTCCAGACGGGCGCTGGAGACTAGCCGTTCAGCTCCAGACGGGCGCTGGAGACTAGCCAATCGGTTCCAGACGGGTGCTGGAGGCTAGCCGTTCGGTTCCAGACGGGCGCTGGAGGCTAGCCGTTCGGTTCCAGACGGGCGCTGGAGACTAGCCGTTCGGTTCCAGACGGGCGCTGGAGACTAGCAGATCGGTTCCAGACGGGCACTGGAGGCTAGCCGTTCGGTTCCAGACGGGCACTGGAGACTAGCCGATTGGTTCTAGACGGGCGCTGGAGACTAGCCGATTGGTTCTAGACGGGCGCTGGAGACTAGCCGATTGGTTCTAGACGTGTGCTGGAGACTAGCCGATTGGTTCTAGACGTGTGCTGGAGACTAGCCGATCGGTTCCAGACGTGTGCTGGAGACTAGCCGATCGGTTCCAGACGTGTGCTGGAGACTAGCCGATTGGTTCTAGACGTGTGCTGGAGACTAGCCGATCGGTTCTAGACGTGTGCTGGAGACTAGCCGATTGGTTCCAGACGGGCACTGGAGACTAGCCGATTGGTTCTAGACGTGTGCTGGAGACTAGCCGATTGGTTCTAGACGTGTGCTGGAGACTAGCCGATTGGTTCTAGACGTGTGCTGGAGACTAGCCGATCGGTTCTAGACGTGTGCTGGAGACTAGCCGATTGGTTCCAGACGGGCGCTGGAGACTAGCCGATTGGTTCTATACGGGCGCTGGAGACTAGCCGATTGGTTCTAGACGTGTGCTGGAGACTAGCCGATTGGTTCTAGACGTGTGCTGGAGACTAGCCGATCGGTTCTAGACGTGTGCTGGAGACTAGCCGATTGGTTCCAGACGGGCGCTGGAGACTAGCCGATTGGTTCTATACGGGCGCTGGAGACTAGCCGATTGGTTCTAGACGTGTGCTGGAGACTAGCCGATCGGTTCTAGACGTGTGCTGGAGACTAGCCGATCGGTTCTAGACGTGTGCTGGAGACTAGCCGATTGGTTCCAGACGGGTGCTGGAGACTAGCCGATTGGTTCCAGACGGGCGCTGGAGACTAGCCGATTGGTTCTATACGGGCGCTGGAGACTAGCCGATTGGTTCTAGACGTGTGCTGGAGACTAGCCGATCGGTTCTAGACGTGTGCTGGAGACTAGCCGATTGGTTCCAGACGGGCGCTGGAGACTAGCCGATTGGTTCTAGACGTGTGCTGGAGACTAGCCGATTGGTTCCAGACGGGCGCTGGAGACTAGCCGATTGGTTCTAGACGGGCGCTGGAGACTAGCCGATTGGTTCTAGACGGGCGCTGGAGACTAGCCGATTGGTTCTAGACGGGCGCTGGAGACTAGCCGATTGGTTCTAGATGGGCGCTGGAGACTAGCCGATTGGTTCTAGACGGGCGCTGGAGACTAGCCGATTGGTTCTATACGGGCGCTGGAGACTAGCCGATTGGTTCTAGACGTGTGCTGGAGACTAGCCGATTGGTTCTAGACGGGCGCTGGAGACTAGCCGATTGGTTCCAGACGGGCGCTGGAGACTAGCCGATTGGTTCCAGACGGGCGCTGGAGACTAGCCGATTGGTTCTAGACGGGCGCTGGAGACTGGCCAATTGGGGGTGTTGTTCCCGGCACTCTGAGTAGACTTCCTCTTGGCCAATGGTTGGGGAGGGTTGCTGTTGATGGGACCTGGGGTATAAGGTGTGTAAATTGCCCCCTCTGTGAGGGGAGGGGTCGAAGCAGAGAGGAGAATCGATCCACACACGAGGCGGGTGAGGATAATCACAATTAAACCAGCCCGCTCTCCCACAGTAATATCCAGCGATCAATCACCAGGCGGGTTGTAAATTAAATCTTGAAATCTAATCCTGCCGTTGCCAGGGGCAACGGTTAAAGGAGACCCCCAGTCTCCAGCCGTTAATGCAGCGTTGTGTTAATGGCTGGCTGCTGGGACACCGTACTGAAAATCCATGTCCTTGCAGAGCCTGTATCCCTTTATATACACCCACCCCAGGGACTCCCTCCCCCTACCACCGCCCCCAACCCCCCTCACTCGCGCAATTAGCACAAGACCATGGAACAGCCATCGATCTGAGAACCTGTAAAAATCCATTGAAATCTGCCCTTCTCTCAGACTCCGTGTCTGCCTCCGTCTCATCGCGATAAGGCCCACTCGCTTCACCCAGATTGTAGAGACTGAGCAATTAGATGGGCGCACTCCGCTCGACCCCCTTCCTCATCTGTGGGCGATGCGGGAAGGAGGTTCCAGTCAGGACAATTGCACCACCCCCCCATCCCCCCGCCAACTTAATTCTGTCATTCCTGCCCAGCGCCAGACACCCGGGTTCAATTCCCGGCGTGGGTCACTGTCTGTGAGGAGTTTGCACGTTCTCCCCGTGTCTGCGTGGGTTTCCTCCGGGTGCTCCGGTTTCCTCCCACAGTCCAAAAGTGAGCGGGTTAGCTGGATTGGCCGTGCTAAATTGCCTCTTAGTGTCCAAAGATGTGCAGGTTAGGTGGATTGGTCATGCTAAATTGCCTCTTAGTGTCCAAAGATGTGCGGGTTAGGTGGATTGGCCATGCTAAATTGCCTCTTAGTGTCCAAAGATGTGCAGGTTAGGTGGATTGGCCATGCTAAATTGCCTCTTAGTGTCCAAAGATGTGCAGGTTAGGTGGATTGGCCATGCTAAATTGCCTCTTAGTGTCCAAAGATGTGCAGGTTAGGTGGATTGGTCATGCTAAATTGCCTCTTAGTGTCCAAAGATGTGCGGGTTAGGTGGATTGGCCATGCTAAATTGCCTCTTAGTGTCCAAAGATGTGCAGGTTAGGTGGATTGGTCATGCTAAATTGCCTCTTAGTGTCCAAAGATGTGCGGGTTAGGTGGATTGGCCATGCTAAATTGCCTCTTAGTGTCCAAAGATGTGCAGGTTAGGTGGATTGGCCATGCTAAATTGCCTCTTAGTGTCCAAAGATGTGCAGGTTAGGTGGATTGGCCATGCTAAATTGCCTCTTAGTGTCCAAAGATGTGCAGGTTAGGTGGATTGGTCATGCTAAATTGCCTCTTAGTGTCCAAAGATGTGCAGGTTAGGTGGATCGGTCATGCTAAATTGTTCCTTAGTGTCCAAAGATGTGCAGGTTAGGTGGATTGGCCATGCTAAATTGCCTCTTAGTGTCCAAAGATGTGCAGGTTAGGTGGATTGGCCATGCTAAATTGCCCCTTAGTGTCCAAAGATGTTCAGGTTGGGTGGATTGGCCATGCTAAATTTGTCCCTTAGTGTCCAAAGATGTTCAGGGTGGGTGGATTGGCCATGCTAAATTTGTCCCTTAGTGTCCAAAGATGTGCGGGTTAGGGGTATTAGCGGGTTAAATACTGGGGTTATGGGGCCTAGGTAGGATGGTCTGTTGGAGAGTCGATGCATACTCGATGGGCTGAATGGCCTCCTTGTGCGCCGCAGGTATTCCATCATTCGATGAGCCACGTTTATGTGTTGCTGTTAAAAGCCTTTCCAATGCAAGCTTAACTTATTTATGAAGCCTTTCTCGGAATACAATGAGCCATCAGTTCAGCTTGTTACCCCCCGTTTAACCTCAACAGAATCACGCAGTCACAGAACGGCATCGGGGTTAGAGCTATAAGAAATGGCCAACTGCCTGAGACTGCTACAACAGGAGTTGGGAAATCATGTTGCAGCTATATAAAACCTTGGACAGGCTGCATTTGGAGTATTGCGTGCAGTTCTGGTCACCACACTAGCAGAAGGACCTGGAAGCTTTGGAGAGAGTGTGAAGCAGGTTCACCAGGATGTTGCCGGGTCTCGAGGGTGTCGACTATGAGGAGAGGTTGAATAAACTAGGATTGTTTTCACTGGAAAGACGGAGGCTGAGGGGAGACCTGGTCTACAGAATGATGAGAGGCACAGACAGGGTGGATAGTCAGAGGCTTTTCCCCCAGGGTGGAAGTGTCAGTTACAACGGGGCACAGGTTCAAGGTGAGAGGGGGAAAGTTTAAGGGAGATGTGATGCACTATCAATCGAGCAAAGACTAGTTTGTACGCAAGAACAAATAGGCTTTTATTCGCAAAAGACTTGGAGCACACCCATGCTGATGAACTGGTCCGGTGACTGAGGCAGGGGGGTGGGGAGCAGTCACCTTTATACCTGGACCAAGGGGGGGGAAGGAGTCTCAGGCAGGGGCATGCCCAGGCATGTCACACACACACACAGGCAGTAAGCTTAACAGTGGTTTACCACATTCACCCCCTGCTTTTAAAAAAGAGTCCGGCGGGGGTGAGGTGGGTGGAACGATATTTACAGAATTTACAAATTCAGTCTCTCTGGGGGCTTGATCTGCCGCTGTGACCGCCGTAGTGCCGGTTGTGGTGTCGGTTCCGGTGGCCGCGGTGTTGGTTCAGGCGCCAGGCCGTAGTCGCTCGAGACGTCTGTCGTCCCTTCCGATTGTCGGGTGTGTGGTGGCGGCTCCTGGGGCTCAGGCGCGCTGTATACGGGGGTTGGGGGTGTGGGGTTGTGGGTCGTAGTGGTCCCTGGGGCACCTGCGGGTGCCAGGTCTCGAATGGAGACCGTGTCCTCCCGCCCGTCGGGGTACGCCACATAGGCGTATTGGGGGTTGGCGTGGAGGAGCTGGACCCTTTCGACCAGGAGGTCCGACTTATGGGTCCCCATGTGCTTCCGGAGCAGGACAGGGCCTGGGGACGTCAGCCACGACGGTAGTGAGGTCCCCGAGGAGGACTTCCTGGGAAAAACAAACATCCTTTCGTGAGGGGTAGCATTGGGAGCTGTGCAAAGGAGTGATCTAATCGAGTGTAGTGCATCAGGGAGGACCTCTTGCCAGCGGGTGACTGGAAGACCTTTAGATCTCAGAGCTAGTAAAACGGCCTTCCAGACTGTTGCGTTCTCCCTCTCTACCTGTCCGTTCCCCCTGGGGTTGTAGCTGGTGGTCCTACTCGAGGCTATGCCTTTGGAGAGCAGGTACTGTCGCAGCTCATCACTCATAAAGGAGGATCCCTGGTCGCTATGGATATAGCTAGGGAAACCGAACAGGGTGAAGAGGCTGTGCAGGACCCTGACGACTGTTGCTGAGTACATATCCGGGCAGGGAATAGCAAAGGGGAAACATGAATATTCGTCGATGACGTTGAGGAAGTATATGTTGCGGTCAGAAGAGGGGAGGGGGCCTTTGAAGTCGACGCTTAGGCGTTCGAAAGGGCGGGTGGCCTTTATGAGGTGTGCTCTGTCTGGCCGATAGAAGTGCGGCTTGCACTCTGCGCAGACCTGGCAGTGTCTGGTTATAGACCTGACTTCCTCAATGGAGTAGGGCAGGTTACGGGCTTTAATGAAGTGAAAAAACCTGGTGACCCCTGGGTGGCAGAGGTCGTTGTGGAGAGTCTGCAATTGGTCTATTTGTGCGCTGGCACATATTCCCCGGGACAGGGCGTCTGGGGGCTCATTGAGCTTCCCGGGCCGGTATAAGATGTCGTAATTGTAGGTGGAAAGCTCGATTCTCCACCTCAATATTTTACCATTTTTGATCTTGCCCCGCTGCGTGTTGTTAAACATAAAGGCAACTGACCATTGGTCCGTGAGTAGGGTGAATCGTTTGCCAGCTAAGTAGTGGCACCAGTGCCGTACAGCTTCCACTATGGCTTGGGCCTCCTTCTTGACAGAGGAATGTCGAATTTCAGGGCCTTGGAGGGTTTGTGAGAAGAAGGCCACGGGTCTGCCCGCCTGGTTAAGGGTGGCGGCTGGGGCGAAGTCAGACGCATCGCTCTCCACCTGGAACGGGATGGATTCGTCTACAGCGTGCATCGTGGCCTTCGCGATGTCTGCTCTGATGCGGTCGAAGGCCAGACGGGCCTCTGCCATCAGGGGAAAAGAGGTGGATTTGATGAGCGGACGGGCTTTATCCGCATAATTTGGGACCCACTGGGCGTAGTATGAGAAGAAGCCAAGGCATCTCCTCAGTGCTTTGAGGGTGTTGGGAGGGGAAGTTCCAGGAGGGGACGCATGCGGTCGGGATTGGGACCGATGACCCCGCTTTCCACAACACAACCGAGGCGGCGTGTGCGGAATACGCACTTCTCATTATAGGTCAGATTTAGGAGTGTGGCGGTGTGGAGGAATTTGTGGAGGTTGGCGTCGTGGTCCTGCTGATCATGGCCGCAGATGGTGACGTTATCCAGGTACGGGAAGGTGGCCCGCAGCCCGTTCTGGTCTACCATTCGGTCCATCGCAAACTGGAAAACCGAGACCCCGTTGGTGGCGCCGAAGGGGACCCTAAGGAAGTGATAGAGGCGGCCATCCGCCTCGAAGGCAGTATATTGGCGGTCTTTCGGGCGGATCGGGAGCTGGTGGTATGCAGATTTTAAGTCGATGGTGGAGAACACCCGATATTGTGCAATCTGATTAACCATGTCAGAGATGCGGGGGAGGGGGTACGCGTCCAGCTGCGTGTAGCGGTTAATGGTCTGACTGTAGTCAATGACCATGCGATGTTTCTCCCCAGTCTTAACAAATACTACTTGGGCTCTCCAGGGGCTGGTACTGGCCTTGATGATCCCCTCCCCTAGGAGCCATTGTACTTCGGACCTGATAAAAGCCCTGTCTCCAGCACTGTACCGTCTGCTCTTGGTGGCGATGGGCTTGCAGTCGGGGGTGAGATTTTCAAACAGTGAGGGAGGGGCAACTTTAAGGGTCGAGAGGCTGCAGGTGGTGCGCGGTGGGCGATCTAAGAACTGCTGATTGCAAACAGAGAGCGGGGGAAAAGGCCCATTATACTCCATAGTGACGCTCTTGAGGTGACACAGGAGATCTAGCCCCAGGAGTACGACTGCGCAGAGTTCTGGCAGCACGAGGAGCCTGAAGTTTTTGTACACTGTGCCCCGTACAGTCAGGGTCGCCACGCAGTACCCGAGGACCTCCACCGAGTGGGACTTTGAAGCCATGGAGATCGTTTGCTTCACTGGCAGTACTGAAAGGGCGTAGCGACTCACTGTGTTAGGGTGAATAAAGCTCTCTGTACTCCCACAGTCAAATAAACAGTTTGTAGTGCGACCGTTTACCTCGATGTCCATCATGGACCTGGCGAGTTGGTGAGGCCTGGATTGGTCCAGCGTAACCGAAGCCACCGTTGGATTTTGCGACACGGCTGACGGCATCCAAGATGGCGGCTCACACGCGGCTGAAGGCGTCCAAGATGGCGGCCCGCACGGCTCACATGCGGCTGAAGGCATCCAAGATGGCGGCCTGCACGGCTCACACGCGGCTACCCAGCCCAAGATGGCGGCCCCCGCGGGTCGCACGCGGCGCTACTGGGCTTGGAGGTCGATTTCGCCCTGCATACCGTCGCGTAATGGCCCTTCTTTCCACACCCGGAGCAGATCGCATCCTTCGCCGGGCAGCGTTGTCGGGGGTGATTTCCCCAGGCCGCAGAAGTAGCACTTCGGGCCTCCAGAGACTGCCACAGCGGTCGGGTCATTGGTGGGACGTGGCGTGGCGTAGGCCTGCGGCCGTCCCGAGTACAGAGGTGGCGGCGACTGCGCCGTCCACGATGCGCCCCCGTGGTCCGGGGTGTCGGCCTCGAGATTACGGAAGGCCACCTCTAACGAGTCGGCAAGCGCCACATTCTTTTGTAGGTCCAGCCCACCCTGTTCCAGCAGTCGTTGTCGGATATAGTTTGACCTGATACCCGTGACATAGGCATCACTGATTAAGTCCTCAGTGTTTTGGGCGGCTGTTATGGCCTTGCAGTTGCAGGCCCTGCCAAGTGCTCGCAACACACGCAGGAATTGGTCGCCCGATTCTCCTGGCTGTTGTCTGCGAGTAGCCAGAAGATGTCTGGCGTAGATTACATTAGTCTGTTTGTTGTACTGGCCTTTTAAAAGTTCGATCGCATCCTCGTAAGTTTCAGCATCTCTAATCATCGAGAATACTTGATCGCTTACCCGGGCGTGGAGCACGTGGAGCTTGTCAGTTTCGGTCCGGACGACGGAGGCAGAGGCGGTGAGGAAAGTTTCGAAACATCGCAGCCAGTGATCGAAGCTGTTAGAGGCTCCTACAGCTTGAGGATCCAATTCCAATCTCATAGAATCATAGAAACCCTACAGCACAGAAAGAGGCCATTTGGCCCATCGGGTCTGCACTGACCACAATCCCACCCAGGCCCTACCCCCATATCCCTACATATTTTACCCACTAATCCCTCTAAGCTACGCATCCCAGGACACTGAGGGGCAATTTTAGCATGGCCAATCAACCTAACCCGCAGATCTTTGGACTGTGGGAGGAAACCGGAGTACCCGGAGGAAACCCACGCAGACACGAGGAGAATGTGCAAACTCCACACAGACAGTGACCCGAGCCGGGAATCGAACCCAGGTCCCTGGAGCTGTGAAGCAGCAGTGCTAACCACTGTGCTACCGTGCCGTCCCGGGTTTTATCGGGTTTTGGTATCTGCTCCATCCCAAAACTTTTTGCGAGTAAAATTGATGCATGATCAATCAAGCAAAGACTAGTTTGTATGCTGGAACAAATAGGCTTTTATTCGCAAAAGACTTGGAGCACACCCATGCTGATGAACTGGTCCAGAGACTGAGGCAGGGGGGGTGGGGAGCAGTCACCTTTATACCTGGACCAGGGGAGGAGGAGTCTCAGGCAGGGGCATGCCCAGGCATGTGACACACACACACAATAAGCTTAACAGTGGTTTACCACACGATGTGCGGGGGAAGTTTTTCACGCAGAGAGCGGTGGGTGCCTGGAACGCGCTGCCAGAGGAGGTGGTGGAAGCAGCACATTAGCAACATTGAAGAGGCATCTGGATGGGTCCCTGGATAGGGAGGGAATGGAGGGATACGGACCGAGTAAGGGCAGAGGGTTTTTTTTAGTTTAGTTACAGCATCATGATCGGCACAGGCTTGGAGGGCCGAAGGGCCTGTTCCTCTGTTGTATTGTTCTTTGTCCTGCAATGTCAGGATCCTATGATTCAATGATCCTCCAATGACTAGAAGGAGAATCTGGTGTGGACGATGTCCCCTCATTCTGTCACCCTCCAGCGAGTTGGGATCTCGGAGTGCAGAGAGTGCAGTGCGCCCATCTCTACTCTAGATCCTCAGCCAATGATTTTCAGTTGATGATCCCTAGTGAGTGACCCAGAGGGAATAAACTTCCTCGTTCCGTCTTACTCAAACCTCTCACCCTCTTGAAATCCTCCACTAGGTGTGCTTTTGGGGTGGCACAGTGGGTTAGCACTGCTGCCTCACAGCGCCAGGGACCCGGGTTCGATTCCCGGCTTGGGTCACTGTCTGTGTGGAGTCTGCACGTTCTCCCCGTGTCTGCGGGGGTTTCCTCCGGGTGCTCCGGTTTCCTCCCACAGTCCGAAAGACTGTGCTGTTTAGGTGCATTGGCCGTGCTAAATTCTCCCTCAGTGTTACCCGAACAGGCACCGGAGTGTGGCCACTCTGGGACACCACAGAATTGGAGGGGTGGGTGTCAGAGGGCGAGTCGGGGATGGTGTTAGGGTGCGAGTGGGGTGTGGGTGTTGGGGTGCGAGTGTAGGGGGGGGTGCAATGGGTGTCAGGGTGCGAGTGTAGGGGGGGTGCGAGTGGGAGGTGGATGTTGGGGTGCGAGTGGCGGGGGGGGGGTTGTGGGTGACGGGGGAGGGGGTTAGGGGAGGGAACACTGCAGGGGGAATTACGGAGCAGTGCTGTCTGAGCACACACTGCTCTGGCCGGAGACCCTTTGGAGCCTGGGCTCCATGTACGATCCCGTCCTTCCTCGGATATTTGCGGAGCTTTGGGAATCTGCGGCAGTTTTACTGTGGGGTGCTGTGGGAGTGGCGAGGGAGGGGGTGTGGTGGCTGTTTTAAATTTGAATCCAGCAATGTTGCTGCTACCTTTACAGAGCCTGACTGATGTGGCTCGGAGCTGAAAGATTGTCCCGGGTTTTGCAGACACGACCTTGTGACGCTGTGTGCTTGTGCTGTCCACACTGCTTGTTGTAGGAAGGATGGGAGCAGAGAATCGGAAGCGATCGATTCTGTCTGTAACGTGTGGCTGCCAGTCAGATAAAGGCAGACAGAATTACTGTGGACCGATGAAGTGCCTGCCGCCTACGCAGACTGGGACGTTGATGTGTTATTAAGCTGACTACAGTTGCAATACAAGATGTGTAACGCACCGAGTATTGTGACACCCTGGATTCTGCCTGTGTCCTGTGCAGAACGTAGAATCCTACAGTGTAGAAGGAGGCCATTCAGCCCATCGATTCTGCACCGACCACAACCCCACCCAGGCTCTATCCCCATAACTCCAAGCATTTATCCCGCTCATCCCCCTGACACTAAGGGGCAATTTAGCATGGCCAATCCACCTAACCTGCACATCTTTGGACACTAACGGGCAATTTAGCATAGCCAATCCACCTAACCGGCACATCTTTGGACACTAAGGGACAAATTAGCACGGCCAATCCACCTAACCTGCACATACAATCATAGAAACCCTACAGTACAGAAAGAGGCCATTCGGCCCATCGAGTCTGCACCGACCACAATCCCACCCAGACCCTACCCCCATATCCCTACATATTTTACCCACTAATCCCTCTAACCTACACATCTCCGGACTCTAAGGGGCAATTTTAGCATGGCCAATCAACCTAACCCGCACATCTTTAGACTGTGAGAGGAAACCGGAGCACTCGGAGGAAACCCATGCAGACACGGGGAGAACGTGCAAACTCCACACAGACAGTGACCCAAGCCGGGAATCGAACCCAGGTCCCTGGAGCTGTGAAGCAGCAGTGCTAACCACATCTTTGGACAGTAAGGGGCAATTTTAGCATAGCCAATCAACCTAACCCGCACATCTTTGGACTGTGGGAGGAAACCGAGCACCCGGAGGAAACCCACGCAGACACGGGGAGAACGTGCAGACTCCACACAGACAGTGACCCGCGCCGGGAATCGAACCCGGGTCCCTGTGCTAACCCCACTGTGCCTCAGTGCCACCCAGATCTGGGTCCTATGGACCCGGACCTTGGGGTCCGGGTCCATAGGACTCTTAAATCGGCCTCGCAGGTGGAGGATGCGGTCAAGAAGGCGTATGGCGTACTAGCCTTCATTAATCGAGGGATTGAGTTTAGGAGTCGGGAGATAATGCTGCAGCTTTATAGGACCCTGGTTAGACCCCACTTGGAGTACTGCGCGCAGTTCTGGTCACCTCATTACAGGAAAGATGTTGAAGCCATTGAAAGGGTGCAGAGGAGATTTACAAGGATGTTGCCTGGATTGGGGGGCATGCCTTATGAGGATAGGTTGAGGGAGCTTGGTCTCTTCTCCCTGGAGAGACGAAGGATGAGAGGTGACCTGATAGAGGTTTACAAGATGTTGAGGGGTCTGGATAGGGTGGACTCTCAGAGGCTATTTCCAAGGGCTGAAATGGTTGCTACGAGAGGACACAGGTTTAAGGTGCTGGGGGGTAGGTACAGGGGGGATGTCAGGGGTAAGTTTTTCACTCAGAGGGTGGTGGGTGAGTGGAATCGGCTGACGTCGGTGGTGGTGGAGGCAAACTCGTTGGGGTCTTTTAAGAGACTTCTGGATGAGTACATGGGATTTAATGGGATTGAGGGCTATAGATAGGCCTAGAGGTGGGGATGTGATCGGCGCAACTTGTGGGCCGAAGGGCCTGTTTGTGCTGTGGCTTTCTATGTTCTATGTTCTATGTTCCGAATTGTGATCCCTTCAGGGCAGCCTGTGCATTTTACTGAATAGAAGGCCAATCGGCCCATCACGGCCCCTACTGGCTCTTTCAGAGAGCTGTCCAATTAGCTCCACTCACTCCTGCGAATTATCCCCCCCTCTTTCTGAGGGTGAATCTGCTCCCACCGCCCTCTCAGGCAGCGCCTTCCAGATCACAACAACTCGCCGTGTCAGTAAAATTCTCCCCATCTCTCCCCCCGCCTCTGGTTCATTTACCGATTCTCTTCACTCTGTGTCTCCCCCTCCCTCGCTCTCTGGTTCCCCACCCTCCTGCCGCTGGGAAACACTTTTTCCTCATTCACTCCATCGAGACCCCCTCCGATAGTGACTGCCTCGATTCAATCTCCCCCTTAACCTTCCCTGCTCCGAGGAGAACGATCCCAGCCTCTCCCACTCCCACAGGAACCGAAATCCCCTCATCACCAGGTAACATTTCAGTGAATCTCCACCTCATCTTCAAGGCCCGTGTGGACTTCCTGTACAACCTTCCTACAGTGCAGATGGAGCCCATTCGGCCCATCGAGTCTGCACTGACTCTCCGAAAGAGCATCTGACCCAGGCCCTCCCCTCCACCCTATCCCTGTAACCCCGCACATTTAGCACGGCCAATCCACCTAACCTGCACATCTTTGGACTGTGGGAGGAAACCGGAGCACCCGGAGGAAACCCACGCAGACATGGGGAGAACGTGCAAACTCCGCACATTACGATGGGTGGGTCTCGCAAATGAGGCTCGTTTCCCCTCGAGTGTCGAGGATTGAGGGGGTGATCTGATCGAGGGGGGGGTTGAAGATGGTGAAAGGATTCGATAGGGTCGATCGAGAGAAACTATTTCCTCTGGTGGGGGAAGGAGGAGGCTCAGGGCGAGGGGGTGGGGTAGAGAAGGTTAAAATGAGAGGCCGGCCGTTCTGGGGGGTGGGGGGGATATCAGGAAGCACTTGCTCACACAAAGGGGAATGGGAATCCGGAACACACTCTCACAGACACCGAAAGAGTTTGAGGATGTGGGAGGAAGGGGAGGATCACTTTCAAAGGTAGGCTTGCTTTTATCCAGGTTCACTGAACTGGGGCTAACATACAGGTTAGCCATTATCTAACTGAATGATGGAAGAGACTCGAGGGACTGAATGGCCCTCCTGTTCCAGTATCCAAGCGAGAGGTAGTAGCGCTGTCGGGATTGGAGGGGAGAACAAAAACTTAAAAACAGAGAATAAAAGCAGGGGCTAGCCCGTCAAAAATCCCCTGACCCCGACGGGGCTGGAAAATCCCACTGCCGGACAGGACCGGAACATCCAGCTGCTGGACGGGATCGGAAAATCCTGCAGCGCAGCGAGACCGGAATATCCCGACACCGTGCAGGGCTGTAATATGTGGCAGCCACGCGGGACTTGAAGCCCCTGCCGCCGGGCGGGACTGGAAATCCCTGCCACTGGACAGGACCGGGGTTCCCTGCCGCCGGGCGGGACTGGAAATCCCTGCCACTGGGCAGGACCGGGGTTCCCTGCCGCCGGGCAGGACTGGAAATCCCTGCCACTGGACAGGACCGGGAATCCCTGCCGCCGAGCGGGACCAGGAATCCCTCATAGAATCATAGAAACCCTACAGTGCAGAAAGAGGCCATTCGGCCCATCGAGTCTGCACCGACCACAATCCCACCCGGGCCCTACCCCCATATCCCTACATATTTACCCGCTAATCCCTCTAACCTACGCATCTCAGGACACTAAGGGGCAATTTTAGCATAGCCAATCAACCTAACCCGCACATCTTTGGACTGTGGGAGGAAACCGGAGCACCCGGACGGGACTGGAAAATCTTGCTGTCGTGATGGTCTGGAAAATCCGGTGGGACTTGAAACTCCTGCTGCCGGAAAGGACTGGACAATACGGTCATCAGGCGGGTCTGGAAAATCCTTCCACTGCGGGGTGAGGGTTCTGGAAAATCTAGCCACTGGGCTGGACTGGAAAATCCTGCTGCTGGGCGGGGCTCGATGTCCTGCAGCAGGCAGGACTAGAAAACCTTGCTGCTGGGTGGGACTGGACAATGCGGCTGTAAGTAGGGACTGGAAAATCCTGCCACCAAGCAGGACAGGAAAATTGTGCTCCAGAACCTCTTTGTCATTTTAAATTGGGGTTGCAGGGTGACTGGTTAAAAGAGATGAGTATGGCAGAAAGATTGCAAGCTTTCAATTCCTCCCGAATGCTCCATTTTCCATTGAAGCAAATGGAGAATATTTCTTTTCCCTATCCGCTGGGGAGTGAGCGAGCTGTGCTGAAATGTAATTTGCAGAGCGCTACTGCAGAGATAGCAGTCAGTGAGTGAGTGAGCTGCTTGCCAGGCTCACCATTAACTGGAACTCACCATCAAGTGACTTGGGGAGAGAGAGAATCGGCTGCGATGGTAATTGAGAGCTAAAAAACAGGATGACTCAGTTCTTCTCCCAGACCAGTGCCGGTATCTTCACTGGCGCAGATCGATCTGTCTCTCTCTCTGTCTCTTTCTCTCTCTCTGTCCCTCTCTCTCCCTGTGTCTCTCTCTCTCCCTGTGTCCCTCTCTCTTTCCCTGTGTCCCCCTCTCTTTCCCTGTGTCCCCCTCTCTTTCCCTGTGTCCCCCTCTCTTTCCCTGTGTCCCCCTCTCTTTCCCCGTGTCCCCCTCTCTTTCCCCGTGTCCCCCTCTCTTTCCCCGTGTCCCCCTCTCTTTCCCCGTGTCCCCCTCTCTTTCCCCGTGTCCCCCTCTCTTTCCCCGTGTCCCCCTCTCTTTCCCCGTGTCCCCCTCTCTTTCCCCGTGTCCCCCTCTCTTTCCCCGTGTCCCCCTCTCTTTCCCCGTGTCCCCCTCTCTTTCCCCGTGTCCCCCTCTCTTTCCCCGTGTCCCCCTCTCTTTCCCCGTGTCCCCCTCTCTTTCCCCGTGTCCCCCTCTCTTTCCCCGTGTCCCCCTCTCTTTCCCCGTGTCCCCCTCTCTTTCCCCGTGTCCCCCTCTCTTTCCCCGTGTCCCCCTCTCTTTCCCCGTGTCCCCCTCTCTTTCCCCGTGTCCCCCTCTCTTTCCCCGTGTCCCCCTCTCTTTCCCCGTGTCCCCCTCTCTTTCCCCGTGTCCCCCTCTCTTTCCCCGTGTCCCCCTCTCTTTCCCCGTGTCCCCCTCTCTTTCCCCGTGTCCCCCTCTCTTTCCCCGTGTCCCCCTCTCTTTCCCCGTGTCCCCCTCTCTTTCCCCGTGTCCCCCTCTCTTTCCCCGTGTCCCCCTCTCTTTCCCCGTGTCCCCCTCTCTTTCCCCGTGTCCCCCTCTCTTTCCCCGTGTCCCCCTCTCTTTCCCCGTGTCCCCCTCTCTTTCCCCGTGTCCCCCTCTCTTTCCCCGTGTCCCCCTCTCTTTCCCCGTGTCCCCCTCTCTTTCCCCGTGTCCCCCTCTCTTTCCCCGTGTCCCCCTCTCTTTCCCCGTGTCCCCCTCTCTTTCCCCGTGTCCCCCTCTCTTTCCCCGTGTCCCCCTCTCTTTCCCCGTGTCCCCCTCTCTTTCCCCGTGTCCCCCTCTCTTTCCCCGTGTCCCCCTCTCTTTCCCCGTGTCCCCCTCTCTTTCCCCGTGTCCCCCTCTCTTTCCCCGTGTCCCCCTCTCTTTCCCCGTGTCCCCCTCTCTTTCCCCGTGTCCCCCTCTCTTTCCCCGTGTCCCCCTCTCTTTCCCCGTGTCCCCCTCTCTTTCCCCGTGTCCCCCTCTCTTTCCCCGTGTCCCCCTCTCTTTCCCCGTGTCCCCCTCTCTTTCCCCGTGTCCCCCTCTCTTTCCCCGTGTCCCCCTCTCTTTCCCCGTGTCCCCCTCTCTTTCCCCGTGTCCCCCTCTCTTTCCCCGTGTCCCCCTCTCTTTCCCCGTGTCCCCCTCTCTTTCCCCGTGTCCCCCTCTCTTTCCCCGTGTCCCCCTCTCTTTCCCCGTGTCCCCCTCTCTTTCCCCGTGTCCCCCTCTCTTTCCCCGTGTCCCCCTCTCTTTCCCCGTGTCCCCCTCTCTTTCCCCGTGTCCCCCTCTCTTTCCCCGTGTCCCCCTCTCTTTCCCCGTGTCCCCCTCTCTTTCCCCGTGTCCCCCTCTCTTTCCCCGTGTCCCCCTCTCTTTCCCCGTGTCCCCCTCTCTTTCCCCGTGTCCCCCTCTCTTTCCCCGTGTCCCCCTCTCTTTCCCCGTGTCCCCCTCTCTTTCCCCGTGTCCCCCTCTCTTTCCCCGTGTCCCCCTCTCTTTCCCCGTGTCCCCCTCTCTTTCCCCGTGTCCCCCTCTCTTTCCCCGTGTCCCCCTCTCTTTCCCCGTGTCCCCCTCTCTTTCCCCGTGTCCCCCTCTCTTTCCCCGTGTCCCCCTCTCTTTCCCCGTGTCCCCCTCTCTTTCCCCGTGTCCCCCTCTCTTTCCCCGTGTCCCCCTCTCTTTCCCCGTGTCCCCCTCTCTTTCCCCGTGTCCCCCTCTCTTTCCCCGTGTCCCCCTCTCTTTCCCCGTGTCCCCCTCTCTTTCCCCGTGTCCCCCTCTCTTTCCCCGTGTCCCCCTCTCTTTCCCCGTGTCCCCCTCTCTTTCCCCGTGTCCCCCTCTCTTTCCCCGTGTCCCCCTCTCTTTCCCCGTGTCCCCCTCTCTTTCCCCGTGTCCCCCTCTCTTTCCCCGTGTCCCCCTCTCTTTCCCCGTGTCCCCCTCTCTTTCCCCGTGTCCCCCTCTCTTTCCCCGTGTCCCCCTCTCTTTCCCCGTGTCCCCCTCTCTTTCCCCGTGTCCCCCTCTCTTTCCCCGTGTCCCCCTCTCTTTCCCCGTGTCCCCCTCTCTTTCCCCGTGTCCCCCTCTCTTTCCCCGTGTCCCCCTCTCTTTCCCCGTGTCCCCCTCTCTTTCCCCGTGTCCCCCTCTCTTTCCCCGTGTCCCCCTCTCTTTCCCCGTGTCCCCCTCTCTTTCCCCGTGTCCCCCTCTCTTTCCCCGTGTCCCCCTCTCTTTCCCCGTGTCCCCCTCTCTTTCCCCGTGTCCCCCTCTCTTTCCCCGTGTCCCCCTCTCTTTCCCCGTGTCCCCCTCTCTTTCCCCGTGTCCCCCTCTCTTTCCCCGTGTCCCCCTCTCTTTCCCCGTGTCCCCCTCTCTTTCCCCGTGTCCCCCTCTCTTTCCCCGTGTCCCCCTCTCTTTCCCCGTGTCCCCCTCTCTTTCCCCGTGTCCCCCTCTCTTTCCCCGTGTCCCCCTCTCTTTCCCCGTGTCCCCCTCTCTTTCCCCGTGTCCCCCTCTCTTTCCCCGTGTCCCCCTCTCTTTCCCCGTGTCCCCCTCTCTTTCCCCGTGTCCCCCTCTCTTTCCCCGTGTCCCCCTCTCTTTCCCCGTGTCCCCCTCTCTTTCCCCGTGTCCCCCTCTCTTTCCCCGTGTCCCCCTCTCTTTCCCCGTGTCCCCCTCTCTTTCCCCGTGTCCCCCTCTCTTTCCCCGTGTCCCCCTCTCTTTCCCCGTGTCCCCCTCTCTTTCCCCGTGTCCCCCTCTCTTTCCCCGTGTCCCCCCCCTCTCTTTCCCTGTGTCCCCCTCTCTTTCCCTGTGTCCCCCTCTCTTTCCCTGGCTCTCTCTCTGTCTGTCTGGCTCTCTCTCACACATACACTCTCACCTCCAGCATGACTAGACAGACCGTTCCCAGCTCCCCTGCCTCTCGGGCCATTGCTGTACCTGTGGGGGTGTCACAGAGGCAGTGGCCACCCCCCCTGCTAGACCCTGACCTCCCAGGGCTGGCCATCTGATTATCGGGGATCAGTTAAACCCAGCACTGGGTGGAGATGGGAGGTGAGATGTTTAGGCGGGGGGGCTGCGTAGTGGATTCAAACCCTGGAAACCAGGGCGGGGAAAACACTTGATTCTGTTCATCATGCCTCTCGCACTCCTGTTTTTTAATATTAGCCATAACAGAAATAGATTGTAACAAGTCTCTCTGCAGCGTAAGAGGATTTATTACACGTGCGTTCTGCCCTTGCTGGTCTGCTGCAGCACTGAGCCTCTGATTCTGCATTCCATTCTCCTTCTGCTCAGAACGTTATTGATAATCTCTCGTTGAGGACCCTGTCTCTGCAGTGCAGCCTCTGGAACCAGCCTCTTTATCCTGGTGACAGTGCAGCCCTGCCTATCCCGCTTGTCTCTCACTCACCGTGTCTGGGGAGAAGCTGACCTGTCCCTTTGGGAATTACATCATTGTGTGTCGGCTGTGTTGTGGTTTTCCTGCTGTGTGACACTGTAATATTGACGTCAGCCCATCCAGTGGGGGGGGGTAATTGCTAGATTCCTCCCCACGCCCCCGTCTGGGATGGCACCGAGATAATGTTCTCTGCTCGCTTCCGTCTCTCGGGGACATCCCAGAGCACACACCCACTACCTGCTGCCTCACAGCGCCAGGGACCCGGGTTCGATTCCCGGCCTCGGGTCACTGTCTGTGCGGAGTCTGCACGTTCTCCCCGTGTGTGGTGAACCATAGTTGGTTACCACTACGAGTGCTGAGCCATGGATGGTCAGCACTATGGGGGTTTGTAGATATGTTACTGTTGTCACTGTTGGGGTTAGGGTTGGGCTGTTCTACCTGTTGGTATTGTTCTGTGGTACACTCCAGTTGGCTCCGCCTACCTGTAGGAGTATAAAGGTCACTGCACTGCCTGGTGACCCTTTAGTCTGGGATTGTATTGTATATAGTGTGCTCCATTCTTGTTAGTAATAAAAGCCTTTATTTCCCGGGTAATCTAGACTCCCGTGTGATTTAATCGCGCATCACCGTGTCTGTATGGGTTTCCTCCGGGTGCTCCGGTTTCCTCCCACAGTCCAAGGATGTGCTGGTTAGGGTGCACTGGTCGTGATAAATTCTCCCTCAGTGTTACCCGAGCTGGTGCTGGAGTGCGGCAACCGGGGGATTTTCACAGTAACTTCATTGCAGCGTTAATGTAAGCATACTTGTGACAATAATAAATAAACTTTAAATAAAAATATCTGGAATTAAGAATCTACTGATGACCCATTGTCGGAAAAACCCATCTGGTTCCTTTAGGGAAGGAAATCTGCCGTCCTTACCCCGGTCTGGCCTACATGTGACTCCAGAGCCACAGCAATGTGGGTGACTCTCAACTGCCCTCCAAGGGCAACTAGGGATGGGCAATAAATGCTGGGCCCAGCCAGCGACGCCCGTGTCCCATGAATAAAATAAAGTAAGAAGTCTCACAACACTAGGTTAAAGTCCAACAGGTTTATTTGGAATCACGAGCTGTCGGGGCGCCGCTCCCTCATCAGGTGAGTGGGGGTGAAGGGGCAGCGCTCCGAAAGCTCGTGATTCCAAATGAACCCGTTGGACTTTACCCTGGTGAGACTTTGTACCGTGCCCAACACTGGCATCTCCACATCAAAAAAAAGTGTTGTTGCGATTGTACAGGGTGTTGGTGAGACCACATCTGGAGTATTGTGTCCAGTTGTGGTCTCTTTATTCGGGGAAGGGTGTGGTATCATTGGAGGCGGTTCAGAGGGGGTTCATCAGACTGATTCCGGGGGTGAAAGGGATGACGTATGAGGAGAGATTAAACAGTTTGGCCTTGTACCCGCTGGAGACATTTCAATATGTGCGGACTAGACCAGATTGAGGACTCTTCGTTAATTCTGAGGGGAATTTTGACGAAATAAAAGTGGTCATTAACAGAATGGGTTTGGAATTAGCAAATGGGCTTCGACAGAGAGCAGTGTGTGGTTTGGAAAGGAGAATAAAGAAGCTCCAAACATCTGGTTGGAAGATTCTAAATAATGCAGAAAAGCAAAGGGACCCAGGGGCACAGATAGGCAAATCATGAAAAGATAATGAAGCAGACTAGCAAAAAAACCAAAACAAACCAAGCCCCAGGCTTCATTTCAAACAGGGATTGAAAAGCAGAGAGGTTTTGTACGACAAATATTGAATCCCGGTTAGACCCACACTTGGAGCACTGTGCACAGTTCCAGTCTCCATATCCCTCGGTTAGACCCACACTTGGAGCACTGTGCACAGTTCCAGTCTCCATATCCCTCGGTCAGACCCACACTGGGAGCACTGTGCACAGTTCCAATCTCCATATCCCTCGGTCAGACCCACACTGGGAGCACTGTGCACAGTTCCAATCTCCATATCCCTCGGTCAGACTCACACTTGGAGCACTGTGCACAGTTCCAATCTCCATATCCCTCGGTTAGACCCACACATGGAGCACTGTGCACAGTTCCAGTCTCCGTATCCCTCGGTTAGACCCACACTTGGAGCACTGTGCACAGTTCCAGTCTCCATATCCCTCAGTTAGACTCACACTGGGAGCACTGTGCACAGTTCCCGTCTCCATATCCCTCGGTTAGACCCACACTTGGAGCACTGTGCACAGTTCCAGTCTCCATATCCCTCAGTTAGACCCACACTGGGAGCACTGTGCACAGTTCCCGTCTCCATATCCCTTGGTTAGAACCACACTTGGTGCACTGTGCACAGTGTTAAAATGATGAAGGGGATTTTGATAGGGTCGACGTGTGTGTGTCTGTGTGTGTGTGTCTGTGTGAGTGTGTGTGTGTGGAGCGGAGACCAGAACGAGGGGGGGCCGTCAATATAAGACAGTCACTAATCAATCCAATCAGGGGGAATTCAGGAGAAACGCCTTTACTCAGAGAGTGGGAGAGAATGTGGGACTCGCTCCCACGGAGAGTGGGGAGAATGTGGGACTCGCTCCCACGGAGAGTGGGGGAGAATGTGGGACTCGCTCCCACGGAGAGTGGGGAGAATGTGGGACTCTCTCCCAACGGGGAGTGGGGCGAATGTGGGACTCGCTCCCACGGGGAGTGGGGAGAATGTGGGACTCGCTCCCACGGGGAGTGGGGGAGAATGTGGGACTCGCTCCCAACGGGAGTGCAGGAGAATGTGGGACTCGCTCCCACGGGGAGTGGGGAGAATGTGGGACTCGCTCCCACGGAGAGTGGGGGGGAATGTGGGACTCGCTCCCACGGAGAGTGGGGAGAATGTGGGACTCGCTCCCAACGGGGAGTGGGGAGAATGTGGGACTCGCTCCCACGGGGAGTGGGGAGAATGTGGGACTCGCTCCCACGGGGAGTGGGGGAGAATGTGGGACTCGCTCCCACAGGGGGAGTGGGGGAGAATGTGGGACTCGCTCCCACAGGGAGTGGGGGAGAATGTGGGACTTGCTCCCACGGGGGGAGTGGGGGAGAATGTGGGACTCGCTCCCACGGGGGGAGTAGGGAGAATGTGGGGGCGTTGGGTGAGATTTTGTGTGGTGAATTAACATCAGGATGTGTCTCGCTGAGTTTTACACTGCTGTGTGTGAAGAGGGGAGTAATGTTGTATCGGGCAGCTGGCCTGTTAACAGGGCAGAGGAAACATGAAATGAAATGTAATTTCTACTTTAGCAGTCACCGCAGTATTCTGCCGCTTGGGTGACTGGGCAGAGATTATTTCATAGTTGGGGAATAGAAGGGGGATGGGGTCACAACAAACTGCATGTCAAGCTTTCATTCCCCGCCGCCGCCAACCCGATTTACCCCCACGTTCTGCCGATCCCTTGTAGTCTTTGATTTGATTTATTATTGTCACATGTATTGGGATGCAGTGGAAAAATATTGTTTCCTGTGCGCTATACAGACAATGCATACCGTTCATAGAGAAGGAAAGGAGAGAGTGCAGAATGTAGTGTTACAGTCACAGCTCGGGTGTAGAGAAAGATCAACGTAATGCGAGGTAGGTCCATTCAAAGGTCTGACAGCAGCAGGGAAGAAGCTGTTCTTGAGTCGGTCGGTACGTGACCTCAGACTTTTGTATCTTTTTCCCGAAGGAAGAAGGTGGAAGAGAGAATGTCCGGGGTGTGTGGGGTCCTTAATAATGCTGCTGCTTTGCCGAGGCAGCGGGAAGTGTAGACCAGTCAATGGATGGGAGGCTGGTTTGAGTGATGGACTGGGTTTCGTTCACAGCCCTTTGTAGTTCCTTGCGGTCTTGGGCAGAGCAGGAGCCCCAGACCAAGCTGTGATACAACCAGAAAGAATGCTTTCTATGGAGCATCTGTAAAAGTTGGTGAGAGTCGTAGCGGACATGCCAAATTTCCTTAGTCTTCTGAGAAAGTAGAGGTGTTGGTGGGGCTTTCTTAACTATGGTGATCTGGACACCTAAAAACGCGAAGCTCTCGACCATTTCTACTTGGTCCCCGTTGCTGTAGACAGGGGCATGTTCTCCTTTACGCTTCCTGAAGCCGATGACAATCTCAGTTTTGTTGACATTGAGGGAGAGATTATTGTTGCTGCACCAGTTCACCAGATTCTCTATCTCATTCCTGTTCTCTGCCTCGTCGTTGTTTGAGGTCCAACCAGTCGCCATATTTGAGGGTATTGATGGTAAATACCCCTCTCCCAGTGGTAAATACCCCTCTCCCAGTGGTAAATACCCCTCTCCCAGTGGTAAATACCCCTCTCCCAGTGGTAAATACCCCTCTCCCAGTGGGAAGCACAGGCACCTGGAGGCCCACCCCCACCCCCCCAACCCACCGAGCGTTTATCCCTGCTGCCCTGTTTGCGTTAGCTAATTCTGGTCAGGCTTGAGCCAGCAGATCGGAAATGCAGAGAGGCGGTCTGGACTGGGCCGCGATGCTGCCTAAGGTTGAACATCTCGTCAACGCTGGGGCGATCTGAGATCGTGCGTGAGCTTGAATCTCGTGGAGAAGAGAGACGATGTAAAATAAGGGGTAAAGTTCTCAAAGGGGTGCAAGAGGAGAGGAACATGGGTGTAGATGTACGTTGCATCATTGATGGTGGCAGGACAGGTGGAGAGAGCAGTTAATAAAGCATGTGGTATCCTGGGCTTTAACAGGGACGCAGAGTATAAGAGCAAAGCGATTCTACTGAACTTAAAACAAAGAAAAGCTCGGAGCGGCATAGGGGCACGGCGGTTAGCACTGCTCCCTCACAGCGCCAGGGGCCTCGGTTCGATACTGGCCTTGGGCACTGTGCGTGTGGAGTCTGCACATTCTCCTCGTGTCTGCGTGGGTTTCCTCCAGGTGCTCCGGTTTCCTCCCACAGTCCAAAGATGTGTAGGTAAGGTGGATTGGCCATGCTAAATTGTCCCTTAGTGTCCAAAGATGTGCAGGTTAGGGGGATTGGCCATGCTAAATTGTCCCTTAGTGTCTAAAGATGTGCAGGTTAGGGGGATTGGCCATGCTAAATTGTCCCTTAGTGTCTAAAGATGTGCGGGTTAGGTGGATTGGTCATGCTAAATTGTCCCTTAGTGTTTAAAGATGTGGAGGTTAGGGGGATTGGCCATGCTAAATTGCCCCTTAGTGTCTAAAGATGTGTGGGTTAGGTGGATTGGCCATGCTAAATTGTCCCTTAGTGTCTAAAGATGTGGAGGTTAGGTGGATTGGCCATGCTAAATTGTCCCTTAGTGTCTAAAGATGTGGAGGTTAGGGGGATTGGCCATGCTAAATTGTCCCTTAGTGTCTAAAGATGTGGAGGTTAGGTGGATTGGCCATGCTAAATTGTCCCTTAGTGTCTAAAGATGTGCGGGTTAGGTGGATTGGCCATGCTAAATTGTCCCTTAGTGTCTAAAGATGTGGAGGTTAGGGGGATTGGCCATGCTAAATTGTCCCTTAGTGTCTAAAGATGTGGAGGTTAGGGGGATTGGCCATGCTAAATTGTCCCTTAGTGTCTAAAGATGTGGAGGTTAGGGGGATTGGCCACGCTAAATTGTCCCTTAGTGTCTAAAGATGTGCAGGTTCGGTGGATTGGCCATGCTAAATTGTCCCTTAGTGTCTAAAGATGTGGAGGTTAGGGGGATTGGCCATGCTAAATTGTCCCTTAGTGTCTAAAGATGTGGAGGTTAGGGGGATTGGCCATGCTAAATTGTCCCTTAGTGTCTAAAGATGTGGAGGTTAGGGGGATTGGCCACGCTAAATTGTCCCTTAGTGTCTAAAGATGTGCAGGTTCGGTGGATTGGCCACGCTAAATTGTCCCTTAGTGTCTAAAGATGTGGAGGTTAGGGGGATTGGCCATGCTAAATTGTCCCTTAGTGTCTAAAGATGTGGAGGTTAGGGGGATTGGCCATGCTAAATTGTCCCTTAGTGTCTAAAGATGTGGAGGTTAGGGGGATTGGCCATGCTAAATTGTCCCTTAGTGTCTAAAGATGTGGAGGTTAGGGGGATTGGCCACGCTAAATTGTCCCTTAGTGTCTAAAGATGTGCAGGTTCGGTGGATTGGCCATGCTAAATTGTCCCTTAGTGTCTAAAGATGTGGAGGTTAGGGGGATTGGCCACGCTAAATTGTCCCTTAGTGTCTAAAGATGTGCAGGTTCGGTGGATTGGCCGTGCTAAATTGTCCCTTAGTGTCTAAAGATGTGCGGGTTAGGTGGATTGGCCATGCTAAATTGTCCCTTAGTGTCCAAAGATGTGCGGGTTAGGTGGATTGGCCATGCTAAATTGTCCCTTAGTGTCCAAAGATGTGCGGGTTAGGTGGATTGGCCATGCTAAATTGTCCCTTAGTGTCCAAAGATGTGCGGGTTAGGTGGATTGGCCATGCTAAATTGTCCCTTAGTGTCCAAAGATGTGCGGGTTAGGTGGATTGGCCATGCTAAATTGTCCCTTAGTGTCCAAAGATGTGCGGGTTAGGTGGATTGGCCATGCTAAATTGTCCCTTAGTGTCCAAAGATGTGCGGGTTAGGTGGATTGGCCATGCTAAATTGTCCCTTAGTGTCCAAAGATGTGCGGGTTAGGTGGATTGGCTATGCCTGCAGTGATAGTGGAGTCAGACACTTTAGGAACATTTAAGCGGTTATTGGATAGGCACATGGAGCACACCAGGATGATAGGGAGTGGGATAGCTTGATCTTGGTTTCAGATAAAGCTCGGCACAACATCGTGGGCCGAAGGGCCTGTTCTGTGCTGTACTGTTCTATGTTCTATGTTCTAAATTGTCCCTTAGTGTTAAGGGGATTGCCTCGGGTAAATGCATGAGGTTATGGGGATAGGGTCTGGGTGGGATTGTGGTTGGTGCAGATTGATGGGCCAAATGGCCTCCTTCTGCACTGTAGGATTCTATGATACACCACAGGAACAGGCCCTTCAGCCCTCCAAGCCTGTGCCGATCATGGTACTCGAACTAAACTAAAAAGTACCTTCTGCCCTTGCTCGGTCCGTATCTCTTTATTCCCTCCCTATTCATGAACCCATCCAGATGCCTCTTAAATGTTGTTAATGTGCCTGCTTCCACCACCTCCTCTGGCCGCGCGTTCCAGGCACCCACCGCTCTCTGCGTGAAAAACTTCCCCCCGCACATCTCCCTTAAACTGTCCCCCTCTCACCCTGAACCTGTGCCCCGTTGTAACTGACCCTTCCACCCTGGGGAAAAAGCCTCTGACTATCCACCCTGTCTGTGCCTCTCATCATTCTGTAGACCAGGTCTCCCCTCAACCTCCGTCTTTCGTAGTCAGACTTCAGCTGGAATATTGTGTACAGTTCTGGGTGGCACTCTGTAGGACGAATGTGAACGCATTGGAGAGAGTGCAGAAGATGTTTACAAGAATGGTTCCAGTGGTGAGGAACTTCAATGAAGAGGATAGATTGGAGAGGTCGGGATTGTTCTCCTTGGACAGAGGTGAGGCGAAGAGGAGATTTTATGGAGATGTTCAAAATCAAGGGTGTCCGGCCAGAGTCGAGAGGGAGAAACGGTTCCCGCTGGCAAAACGACCACTGTGGGAGGGTCAGTGCTGAGGGAGCGCCGCATTGTGGGAGGGTCAGTGCTGAGGGAGCGCCGCACAGTGGGAGGGTCAGTGCTGAGGGAGCGCCGCACTGTGGGAGGGTCAGTGCTGAGGGAGCGCCGCACTGTGGGAGGGTCAGTGCTGAGGGAGCGCCGCACTGTGGGAGGGTCAGTGCTGAGGGGGCGCCGCATTGTGGGAGGGTCAGTGCTGAGGGAGCGCCGCACTGTGGGAGGGTCAGTGCTGAGGGAGCGCCGCACTGTGGGAGGGTCAGTGGTGAGGGAGCGCCGCACTGTGGGAGGGTCAGTGCTGAGGGAGCGCCGCACTGTGGGAGGGTCAGTGCTGAGGGAGCGCCGCACTGTGGGAGGGTCAGTGGTGAGGGAGCGCCGCACTGTGGGAGGGTCAGTGCTGAGGGAGCGCCGCACTGTGGGAGGGTCAGTGCTGAGGGAGCGCCGCACTGTGGGAGGGTCAGTGCTGAGGGAGCGCCGCACTGTGGGAGGGTCAGTGCTGAGGGAGCGCCGCACTGTGGGAGGGTCAGTGCTGAGGGAGCGCCGCACTGTGGGAGGGTCAGTGCTGAGGGAGCGCGGCACAGTGGGAGGGTCAGTGCTGAGGGAGCGCGGCACAGTGGGAGGGTCAGGGCTGAGGGAGCGCCGCACTGTGGGCGGCTCAGTGCCTAGGGAGCGCCGCACTGTGGGAGGGTCAGTGCTGAGGGAGCGCCTCACTGTGGGAGGGTCAGTGCTGAGGGAGCGCCGCACTGTGGGAGGGTCGGTGCTGAGGGAGCGCTGCACTGTGGGAGGGTCGGTGCTGAGGGAGCGCCGCACTGTGGGAGGGTCAGTGCTGAGGGAGCGCCGCACTGTGGGAGGGTCAGTGCTGAGGGAGCGCCACACTGTGGGAGGGTCAGTGCTGAGGGAGCGCCGCACTGTGGGAGGGTCAGTGCTGAGGGAGCGCCGCACTGTGTGATGCCCTGAGCAGCAGGAGTTTACATGAAGATCCCTTTCTGATGTCTGATTTCTGTGGAATGAAGCTTGCTCATTAATGGCAGCAGTGGCTGGCGAGATGTTCTGGATTTGAGTCAAACACTACCTGTCTCGTGCTCCCAATGACCCCGCACCGCCCACTGTTGCTTTATTCCCCAAACCTCCAGTCAGTTGGGGTCACCGTGAATGAGTCACGAGCCCCCAGATCCGTTTGGCAAGTGTGTGTGACTGGAGTGTTGGCTCCTTGAGGAACTGAACGGAGTCATTGAGCAGGGAAGAGGAACGGATTGCATGAATATTTCATCATCTGGCAAGGCTGGTCGCAGTCAAAGTAACTTTGACCCAGGCGAAGCCAGGCTGAACAGTGTCTCGATTGTCCTGGTCAAGTGATCTGGCGGATCCGTCCCGGGACTATGTTTGGGATGATTGTTCCTTGGTGTGTCTTTGAAAAGTTTCTGGGCTTTGGGGAGGTCAGGGGGGAGGGAGGGGGGGGGGGGGTGGGAGGGGGAAACAAGGGTGTGGGAGGGAGAGTCGACAGATAGAATCTTGTAGCAGATCGGATATCTCAAAGGAACCCTTGGCGGGTGGCAGGGAAAAGAGAGACAGACTTTGTCACGGAGGGAACATCAGAGTACTTTTTGTACGCTTCCTTTGACTCCATCCGTCACTTTTTGTACGCTTCCTTTGACTCCATCCGTCACCCCACCCGTGGCCTTGACATCCTGGGATTCAGCCTCGCCTCTGTGGGAAAAACGGGAGTTCTTGTCTCCCGCAGCCAGAGACAGGTTGTGACTGAACTTCTCGAAATGTTTTGGGAGCCGCAGTAGGTTGTGTCAGAGAAAGATCCAACTCTCCAGGAGGTGGTTCCTGTATTGAGTTTGAGCCCGGCTGGCTTCCCAGGTTCCTATTCACCCTGTTAATAGGTGCAACTCCCAACACATTTCTGAAAATTCAATAGACCACCAACCAGAAGTTGGTTCCACACAAACCATCAGCGTCAGGGTGGGTTTAGCAGCAATATCTTGGGTATCAGCTCTGCTTGCCCGAGGACAAGTGAGCTGTCAGACTTAGCTCAGCAATATCAGAGCGCCGCACTGTGGGAGGGTCAGCGCTGAGGGAGCACCGCACTGTGGGAGGGTCAGTGCTGAGGGAGCGCCGCACTGTGGGAGGGTCAGTGCTGAGGGAGTGCCGCACTGTGGGAGGGTCGGTGCTGAGGGAGCGCCGCACTGTGGGAGGGTCGGTGCTGAGGGAGCGCCGCACTGTGGGAGGGTCAGTGCTGAGGGAGCGCCGCACTGTGGGAGGGTCAGTGCTGAGGGAGCGCCGCACTGTGGGAGGGTCAGTGCTGAGGGAGCGCCGCTCTGTGGGAGGGTCAGTGCTGAGGGGGCGCCGCACTGTGGGAGGGTCGGTGCTGAGGGAGCGCCGCACTGTGGGAGGGTCAGTGCTGAGGGAGTGCCGCACTGTGGGAGGGTCAGTGCTGAGTGAGTGCCGCACTGTGGGAGGGTCAGTGCTGAGGGAGCGCCGCACTGTGGGAGGGTCAGTGCTGAGGGAGCGCCGCACTGTGGGAGGGTCAGTGCTGAGTGAGTGCCGCACTGTGGGAGGGTCGGTGCTGAGGGAGCGCCGCACTGTGGGAGGGTCAGTGCTGAGTGAGCGCCGCACTGTGGGAGGGTCAGTGCTGGGGGAGCGCCGCACTGTGGGAGGATCAGCGCGGAGGGAATGCTGCACTGTTGAAGGTGCTATTATTTGGTTTAGATGTTGAACCAAGACCACCTGGCTATACTGCTTCTAATTAATCACCCCATGCCACTATTTAACCAATAGAAATCTCTTCCCGTGTTTTGGCGCAGTTATTCCTCTCTGTTTGATCGAATATGCAGTGTGTAAACTAGCCTCTGTGTTCAGCGTCTCGACCCAGAATAATTCCCTGTAAGTGCAGTGTTTTGGCGTGTTTGAGTGACAGATAAGGTGCTGTTCAAACAGGAGATTGTCTATCTGACAAGCGGCTCATCGCGTGATTCCAGTTTTACATCCAATCGATAAGGCTGCTGTTGTTTTAACTTGCTGAGGTGATTAGACGTGAGGAATCCATGACACCACAGTATTTGTTCGCGGCTAATGTGTTGGCAATCGATTTTAGTGATTCCTCCCTTACCTGGAGTATCGAGACCAACCGGTGACTACCGTTCGCTCTCAGCCCAGTCTCTGCCAGTCCCTCCCCTTCCCAACTCAGTCCTGTTCTCTGTCCAGAACATAGAACGGTCCCCCGCACAGGAACAGGCCTTTCGGCCCACAATGTTGTACCGAACATTGTGATTTGATTTATTATTGTCACATGTGTTGGGAGACAGTGAAAAGTATTGTTTCTTGCGCGCTGTACAAAGCATACTGTTCATAGAGAAGGAAAGGAGAGAGTGCAGAATGTGGTGTTACAGTCATAGCTCGGGAGCAGAGGAAAAAGTTAAAGTTTATTTATTAGTCGCAAGTAGGTTTACCATAACACTGCGATGAAACTACTGTGAAAAAAGGTCAACTCAATGCAAGGTAAGTCCATTCAAAAGTCTGATGGCAGCAGGGAAGAAGCTGTTCTTGAGTCACTTGGTACGTGTTCTCAGACTTTTGTATCTTTTTCCCCCGAGAGAAGAAGGTGGAAGAGAGAATATCCGGGGTGCGTGGGGTCCTTGATTATGCTGGCTGCTTTGCCGAGGCAGCGGGAAGTGTAGACAGAGTCAATGGATGGGAGGCTGGTTTGAGTGATGGATTGGGCTACATTCACAACCTTTTGTAGTTTCTTGCGGTCTTGGGCAGAGCAGGAGCCCCAGACCAAGCTGCGATACAACCAGAAAGAATGCTTTCTACGGTGCATCTGTAAAAGTTGGTGAGAGTCGTAGCTGACATGCCAAATTTCCTTAGTCTTCTGAGAAAGTAGAGGCGTTACAAAGAACAATACAGCACAGGAACAGGCCCTTCGGCCCTCCAAGCCCGTGCCGCTCCCTGGTCCAAACTAGACCATTCTTTTGTATCCCTCCATTCCCACTCCATTCATATGGCTATCTAGATAAGTCTTAAATGTTCCCAGTGTGTCCGCCTCTACCACCTTGCCCGGCAGCGCATTCCAGGCCCCCACCACCCTCTCTGTAAAATATGTCCTTCTGATATCTGTGTTAAACCTCCCCCCCCTTCACCTTGAACCTATGACCCCTCGTGAAGGTCACCACCGACCTGGGGAAAAGCTTCCCACCGTTCAACCTATCTATGCCTTTCATAATTTTATACACCTCTATTAAGTCTCCCCTCATCCTCCGTCTTTCCAGGGAGAACAACCCCAGTTTACCCAATCTCTCCTCATAACTAAGCCCCTCCATACCAGGCAACATCCTGGTAAACCTCCTCTGTACTCTCTCCAAAGCCTCCACGTCCTTCTGGTAGTGTGGCGACCAGAACTGGACGCAGTATTCCAAATGCGGCCGAACCAACGTTCTATACATCTGCAACATCAGACCCCAACTTTTATACTCTATGCCCCGTCCTACAAAGGCAAGCATGCCATATGCCTTCTTCACCACCTTCTCCACCTGTGACATCACCTTCAAGGATCTGTGGACTTGCACACCCAGGTCCCTCTGCGTATCTACACCCTTTATGGTTCTGCCATTTATCGTATAGCTCCTCCCTACATTATTTCTACCAAAATGCATCACTTCGCATTTATCAGGATTGAACTCCATCTGCCATTTCTTTGCCCAAATTTCCAGCCTATCTATATCCTTCTGTAGCTTCTGACAATGCTCCTCACTATCTGCAAGTCCTGCCAATTTTGTGTCGTCCGCAAACTTACTGATCACCCAGTTACACCTTCTTCCAGATCGTTTATATAAATCACAAACAGCAGAGGTCCTAATACAGAGCCCTGCGGAACACCACTAGTCACAGGCCTCCAGCCGGAAAAAGACCCTTCCACTTCCACCCTCTGTCTTCTGTGACCAAGCCAGTTCTCCACCCATCTAGCCACCTCCCCCTTTATCCCATGAGATCCTACCTTTTTCACCAGCCTACCATGAGGGACTTTGTCAAACGCTTTACTAAAGTCCATATAGACGACATCCAGGGCCCTTCCCTCATCAACCATTCTGGTCACTTCTTCAAAAAACTCCACCAGGTTAGTGAGGCATGACCTCCCTCTCACAAAACCATGCTGACTATCGTTAATGAGTTTATTCCTTTCTAAATGCACATACATCCTATCTCTAAGAATCCTCTCCAACAACTTTCCGACCACGGACGTCAAGCTCACCGGCCTATAATTTCCCGGGTTATCCTTCCTACCCTTCTTAAATAACGGGACCACATTAGCTATCCTCCAATCCTCTGGGACCTCACCTGCGTCCAGTGATGAGACAAAGATTTGCGTCAGAGGCCCAGCGATTTAATCTCTCGTCTCCCTGAGCAGCCTTGGATAGATTCCATCAGGCCCTGGGGATTTGTCAGTCTTTATATTCTCTAACAAACCTAACACTTCCTCCCTTGTAATGGAGATTTTCTCCAATGGTTCAACACTCCCCTCCGAGACACTCCCAGTCAACACATCCCTCTCCTTTGTGAATACCGACGCAAAGTATTCATTTAGGATCTCCCCTACTTCTTTGGGCTCCAAGCATAATTCCCCACTTTTTTCCCTGACAACCCTTTTGTTCCTAACGTATGAATAAAAGGCCTTGGGATTCTCCTTTATCCTGTCTGCCAAGGACATTTCGTGACCCCTTTTTGCCCTTCTAATTCCCCGTTTGAGTTCTTTCCTACTTTCTTTGTATTCCTCCAGAGCTCCCTCCGTTTTTAGCTGCCTGGACCTAACATACGCCTCTCTTTTCTTTTTGACCAGTCCCTCAATTTCCCTGGTTATCCACGGTTCTCGAATCCTACCCTTCCTATCCTTTTTTACAGGCACATGCCTGTCCTGTAGCCCTAACAACTGTTCCTTAAAAGACTCCCACATGCCAGATGTGGATTTACCCTCAAACAGCCTCTCCCAATCAAGAGCTGCCAATTTCTGCCTAATCCCACTAAAGTTAGCCTTCCCCCAATCCAACACCTTACCCTTGGGACACCACTCATCCTTTTCCATCACTATCCTAAAGTTAACAGAGTTGTGGTCACTATTTGCCACATGTTCCCCTACCGAAACTTCGAAGACCTGACCGGGCTCATTCCCCAGTACGAGGTCCAGTATAGCCCCCTCTCTAGTCGGGCTATCTACATACTGTTCCAAAGAACCCTCCTGTACGCATTTTACAAATTCCTCCCCATTCAGAGTCCCAGCTCTCAGCGATTTCCAGTCTATACCAGGGAAATTGAAGTCTCCCACGACAACAACCCTATTTTTCCTGCACCGATCCAGTATCTCCTGACATATCCGTTCTTCCACTTCCCTTGGGCTGTTGGGGGTCCTGTCGTACACCCCCAACATAGTGACTGCGCCCTTCCTGTTTCTAAGCTCCACCCAGAGTGACTCGTTACACGACCCCTCTGAATTGTCCTCCCTCTGCACCGCTGTAATATGCTCTCCAACTAATACAGCTACTCCCCCACCTCTTTCGGCCCCTCCTCTGTCTCGCCTAAAACACTTGTACCCCGGAATATTCAGCTGCCAGTCCTGTCCCTCTTTCAACCAAGTCTCCATCACCGCAACCACATCCAAATTCCTTGTGAGCATTAAGGCCCTAAGTTCGTCTGTCTTACCTGCTACACTCCTTGCATTGAAGTATAAGCACTCCAGACCTCCAGGCCCAGTGAGGTCATCCTCCCCCAGAGTGCTCTTCTTCTTTGCCAGCCTTGTCCCAGCCCCAAGCTCGTCCCCAGCCTCTACACTTGTAGACCTAATATTTTGATCCCCACCCCCCTGCCATACTAGTTTAAACCTCCCCGAACTGCACTAGCAAAACTCCCAGCCAGGATATTCGTGCCCTTCCAACTTAGTTGTGACCCGGTCCTTCTTGTACAGGTGCCATCCTCTCCTGAAAACTTCCCAGTGATCCAGGAATATGAAGCCCTCCCTCCTGGACCAGTCCTTTAGCCAAGCGTTCAATTGTACTAACTCCCTATTCTTAGCCTCACTGGCACGAGGCATTGGGAGCAGCCCAGAGATGGCCACCCTGGAGGCCCTACTTTTTAGTCTATTTCCCAACTCCCTGAATTGCTCTCATAGGATCCCCCTGCTCTTCCTATCTACGTCATTTGCACCAATGTGTACAATGACATCCGTTTCTTTATCTTCCCCTTTTAAGATGCCTCCTATCCGCTTGGAGACATCCAGTATCCCAGCACCAGGTTGGCAGACTACCATCCTGGAGTCCCGTTCGCACCCACAGAATCGCCTGTCTGTGTCTCTAACCGACGCATCCCCCACCACTATCGCTCTCCTAACCCCTCTCTTTCCTTTCCGGGCCACAGAGCCTGACTCTGTGCCAGTGACCTGGTCACTGTGGCTTACCCCTGGAGAGTCATCCTCCTCCACACTATCCAAAACAATATACTTGTTTTGGAGGGGGACAACCACAGGTGACCCCTCCACTAATTGCTCACTCCCCTCCCCTCTCACACCTGTCGCCGAGCCCTTCCTATTATGAGAGACAGCCACTGGAGTACTCTCTGGTACGTTACCCTTCTGACCTTTACTCCTCCTAACTGTGACCCACGTGTCTTCCTCCCGATGCCCGGGTGTAACTAGCTCCCTATAACTCATGTCAATTATCCTCTCATTCTCCCTGACTAGACCAAGGTCAGCAATCTGCAGCTCCAGTTCCCTGACGCGGTCCCTCAGGAGCTGCAGTTCCACGCACCTGGCGCAAATGTGGTCCTCCGGGAGGCTAGGTGTTTCCAGGAACTCCCACATCCCACACCGGAAGCACCGAACTGGCATTCATAGTTACCCTTATCCTATATAGGTTTGGATCAAAATAACTTACCCTGCCTCGCCCTTTCTGCCTAAGCCCTGTGAGCCAAAGCCCTGAAAGCTTTCACTCAGCTTCCCACTCACTCCACTGCCCGCTCCCGACGCTGCCCGCTGTATAGAGTGACTTTTATACTAAAAAAAACACAATCTCCCAGAATCCCCTGCAGCCTACTCCCACTCCCTCAGAGTTTCAACCTTTGAAAGGCGTTGGTGGGGCTTTCTTAACTATAGTGTCGGCATGGGGGGGACCAGGACAGGTTGTTGATGATCTGGACACCTAACATGACACCAAATTAAACTAATCCCTGTTCCCTGCCCTTGCTCCCTATCCCTCTGTTCCTTGCATATTCCTGTGCTTATCTAAAAGCCCGTTAATCGCCCCGATCGTATCTGCCTCCACCACCACCCCGGGCAGCGCGTTCCTGACACCCACCACCCTCTGTGTAAAAAACTTACCCCTCACATCTCCTCTGAACTTCCCCCCTCTCACCCTGGTGCCCCCGAGTATTAGACATTTCAACTCTGGGAAAAAGATTCTGACTGTCAACCCTATCGATGCCTCTCATCATTTTATATTCTTCTATCAGGTCTCCCCTCAGCCTCCACCGCTCCAGAGAAAACAGCCCCAGTTTGTCCAGCCTCTCCTTATAGCTCCTACCCTCTAATCCAGGCAGCATCCTGGTAAACCTCTCCTGCACCCTCTCCAAAGCCTCCACATCCTCCCTGTAATGCGGCGACCAGAATTGAATGCAATACTCTAAGCGCGGCCTCACCAAAGTTTTATAAAGCTGCAACGTGACATCCTAACTCTTGTCCTCAATGCCCCGACCAATAAAGGCAAGCGTGTCGTACGCCTTCTTTCCCACCCTATCTACTTGTGTGGCTGTTTTCAGGGAGCTATGGACCTGAACCCCAAGATCCCTCTGTACGTGACCTGAGATAGGGAGGGGGTGTAGCGGCTGGAGGAGGTGACAGACTGTTAGAGAGTATTGCTTGGGGGAGTGGGTTGGAGAGTAACACTGTGGGGGGCGGGGGGGGGGGGGGGGGTGGGGTTAGAGAGTAACACTGTGGGGGTGGGTTAGAGAGTATTGCTTGGGGGAGTGGGTTAGAGAGTAACGCTGTGGGGGGGGGGGGGTTAGAGGGTAACACTGTGGGGGTGCGTTAGAGAGTAACACTGTGGGGGTGGGTTAGAGAGTAACGCTGTGGGGGTGGGTTAGGGAGTAACACTGTGGGGGTGGGTTAGAGAGTAACACTGTGGGGGGGGGTGTTAGGGAGTAACACTGTGGGGGTGGGTTAGAGAGTAACACTGTGGGGGGGGGGTTAGAGAGTAACGCTGTGGGGGTGGGTTAGAGAGTAACGCTGTGGGGGTGGGTTCGAGGGTGACGCTGTGTGGGTGGGTTCGAGGGTAACACTGTGGGGGTGGGTTAGGGAGTAACACGGGGGGGGGTTAGAGGGTAACACTGTGGGGGTGGGTTAGAGAGTAACACTGTGGGGGTGGGTTAGAGAGTAACACTGGGGGGGGGTTAGAGAGTAACACTGGGGGGGGGTTAGGGAGTAACACGGGGGGGGGGTTAGAGGGTAACACTGTGGGGGTGGGTTAGAGAGTAACACTGGGGGGGGGGGTTGAGAGATAACACTGGGGGGGGGGGTAGAGAGTAACACTGGGGGGGGTTAGAGAGTAACACTGGGGGGGGGTTAGAGAGTAACACTGGGGGGGGGGTTAGAGAGTAACACTGGGGGGGTGGGTTAGAGAGTAACGCTGTGGGGGGGGGTTAGAGAGTAACGCTGTGGGGGTGGGTTAGAGGGTAACGCTGTGGGGGTGGGTTAGAGGGTAACGCTGTGGGGGTGGGTTAGAGGGTAACGCTGTGGGGGTGGGTTAGAGAGTAACACTGTGGGGGTGGGTTAGAGGGTACGCTGTGGGGGTGGGTTAGAGAGTAACACTGTGGGGGTGGGTTAGAGGGTAACGCTGTGGGGGTGGGTTAGAGAGTAACACTGTGGGGGTGGGTTAGAGAGTAACACTGTGGGGGTGGGTTAGAGGGTACGCTGTGGGGGGTGGTTAGAGGGTACGCTGTGGGGGTGGGTTCGAGGGTAACGCTGTGGGGGTGGGTTCGAGGGTAACGCTGTGGGGGTGGGTGTGATGAGCTGCCCCTGTCTCTCTGTGTCAGAGTGTCACTGTGTCTCTGCTAACACTGCGTTCCCTGTATCACAATCCCTGTGAAGCTAATGCCAGTCCCACCATCTGTGTGCTTGCCCCTCTGACGTTGACTCATGGGGACAGTTGCCAGAATCCGAGTCATTTGGATATCGTGATGATTCCTGGATTCTGGTGGAACTGTGGTTTGTGTCAAAGAAACTGGAACGCAATGTTCTCACTTCACTGAAGGGAGAGATTCCCCGACAACAGCCTGGCTGCATCTACACCATACTCCTGTTGTTGGAAACACTTTTCCCATTCATTTCCCATTGAACTGCAACTCCTTCCTGATAGAAATACAATCCCAGCTTTCCCCTCTTCTCCGTACGGATTCCTGCAGTTTGTTCTCTCTCTCTCTCGCTTTCGTTGTCTCTCTATCTGTCTCTGTCTGTCTCTCTGTCTCAGCCCGCCTCTGCCTGTCTCTCTCTCCCCCTGTCTCTCTCTCCCCCTGTCTCTCTCTCCCCGCTGTCTCTCTCTCCCCGCTGTCTCTCTCTCCCGCTGTCTCTCTCTCCCCGCTGTCTCTCTCTCCCCGCTGTCTCTCTCTCCCCGCTGTCTCTCTCTCCCCGCTGTCTCTCTCTCCCCGCTGTCTCTCTCTCCCCGCTGTCTCTCTCTCCCCGCTGTCTCTCTCTCCCCGCTGTCTCTCTCTCCCCGCTGTCTCTCTCTCCCCGCTGTCTCTCTCTCCCCGCTGTCTCTCTCTCCCCGCTGTCTCTCTCTCCCCGCTGTCTCTCTCTCCCCGCTGTCTCTCTCTCCCCGCTGTCTCTCTCTCCCCGCTGTCTCTCTCTCCCCGCTGTCTCTCTCTCCCCGCTGTCTCTCTCTCCCCGCTGTCTCTCTCTCCCCGCTGTCTCTCTCTCCCCGCTGTCTCTCGCTCCCCGCTGTCTCTCGCTCCCCGCTGTCTCTCGCTCCCCGCTGTCTCTCGCTCCCCGCTGTCTCTCGCTCCCCGCTGTCTCTCGCTCCCCGCTGTCTCTCGCTCCCCCGCTGTCTCTCGCTCCCCGCTGTCTCTCGCTCCCCGCTGTCTCTCGCTCCCCGCTGTCTCTCGCTCCCCGCTGTCTCTCGCTCCCCGCTGTCTCTCGCTCCCCGCTGTCTCTCGCTCCCCGCTGTCTCTCGCTCCCCCCGTCTCTCGCTCCCCCCGTCTCTCGCTCCCCCCGTCTCTCGCTCCCCCCCGTCTCTCGCTCCCCCCCGTCTCTCGCTCCCCCCCGTCTCTCGCTCCCCCCCGTCTCTCGCTCCCCCCCGTCTCTCGCTCCCCCCCGTCTCTCGCTCCCCCCCGTCTCTCGCTCCCCCCCGTCTCTCGCTCCCCCCGTCTCTCGCTCCCCCCCGTCTCTCGCTCCCCCCCGTCTCTCGCTCCCCCCCGTCTCTCGCTCCCCCCGTCTCTCGCTCCCCCCGTCTCTCGCTCCCCTCCCCCCGTCTCTCGCTCCCCCCCGTCTCTCGCTCCCCCCCGTCTCTCGCTCCCCCCCGTCTCTCGCTCCCCCCCGTCTCTCGCTCCCCCCCGTCTCTCGCTCCCCCCCGTCTCTCGCTCCCCCCGTCTCTCCCTCCCCCCCGTCTCTCCCTCCCCCCCGTCTCTCCCTCCCCCCGTCTCCCCCTCCGTCCGTCTCCCCCTCCGTCCGTCTCCCCCTCCGTCCGTCTCTCTCCATCCGTCTCTTTCTCACTCCGTCCGTCTCTCCCTCACTCCGTCCGTCTCTCCCTCACTCCGTCCGTCTCTCCCTCACTCCGTCCGTCTCTCCCTCACTCCGTCCGTCTCTCTCTCACTACGTCCGTCTCTCTCTC
The DNA here is from genome assembly GCF_964213995.1 of Mustelus asterias. Lineage (NCBI taxonomy): Eukaryota > Metazoa > Chordata > Chondrichthyes > Carcharhiniformes > Triakidae > Mustelus > Mustelus asterias. The sequence goes on from NW_027590707.1 coordinate 59,603, forward strand.
ACTCCGTCCCTCTCTCTCTCACTCCGTCCCTCTCTCTCTCACTCCGTCCCTCTCTCTCTCACTCCGTCCCTCTCTCTCTCACTCCGTCCCTCTCTCTCTCACTCCGTCCCTCTCTCTCTCACTCCGTCCCTCTCTCTCTCACTCCGTCCCTCTCTCTCTCACTCCGTCCCTCTCTCTCTCACTCCGTCCCTCTCTCTCTCACTCCGTCCCTCTCTCTCTCACTCCGTCCCTCTCTCTCTCACTCCGTCCCTCTCTCTCTCACTCCGTCCCTCTCTCTCTCACTCCGTCCCTCTCTCTCTCACTCCGTCCCTCTCTCTCTCACTCCGTCCCTCTCTCTCTCACTCCGTCCCTCTCTCTCTCACTCCGTCCCTCTCTCTCTCACTCCGTCCCTCTCTCTCTCACTCCGTCCCTCTCTCTCACTCCGTCCCTCTCTCTCACTCCGTCCCTCTCTCTCACTCCGTCCCTCTCTCTCTCACTCCGTCCCTCTCTCTCTCACTCCGTCCCTCTCTCTCTCACTCCGTCCCTCTCTCTCTCACTCCGTCCCTCTCTCTCTCACTCCGTCCCTCTCTCTCTCACTCCGTCCCTCTCTCTCTCACTCCGTCCCTCTCTCTCTCACTCCGTCCCTCTCTCTCTCACTCCGTCCCTCTCTCTCTCACTCCGTCCCTCTCTCTCTCACTCCGTCCCTCTCTCTCTCACTCCGTCCCTCTCTCTCTCACTCCGTCCCTCTCTCTCTCACTCCGTCCCTCTCTCTCTCACTCCGTCCCTCTCTCTCTCACTCCGTCCCTCTCTCTCTCACTCCGTCCCTCTCTCTCTCACTCCGTCCCTCTCTCTCTCACTCCGTCCCTCTCTCTCTCACTCCGTCCCTCTCTCTCTCACTCCGTCCCTCTCTCTCTCACTCCGTCCCTCTCTCTCTCACTCCGTCCCTCTCTCTCTCACTCCGTCCCTCTCTCTCTCACTCCGTCCCTCTCTCTCTCACTCCGTCCCTCTCTCTCTCACTCCGTCCCTCTCTCTCTCACTCCGTCCCTCTCTCTCTCACTCCGTCCCTCTCTCTCTCTCACTCCGTCCCTCTCTCTCTCTCACTCCGTCCCTCTCTCTCTCTCACTCCGTCTCTCTCTCTCTCACTCCGTCTCTCTCTCTCTCTCTCACTCCGTCTCTCTCTCTCTCTCTCACTCCGTCTCTCTCTCTCTCTCTCACTCCGTCTCTCTCTCTCTCTCTCACTCCGTCTCTCTCTCTCTCTCACTCTGTCTCTCTCTCTCTCACTCTGTCTCTCTCTCTCTCTCTCACTCCGTCTCTCTCTCTCTCTCTGTCTCTCTGTCTCTCTCTCTTTCTCTGTCTCTTTCTCTGTCTCTCTGTTTCTCTCTTTCTCTGTCTCTCTGTCTCTCTCTCTTTCTCTGTCTGTCTGTCTCTCTGTGTCTGTCTCTCTGTCTGTCTGTCTCTCTCTCTCTCTCTCGCTCTGTCTCTCTCTCTCTCTGTCTCTCTCTCTCTGTCTGTCTGTCTCTGTCTGTCTCTCTCTCTGTCTGTCTGTCTCTCTCTCTCCCTCCCCGTCTCTCTCTCTCTCTCTCTCTCTCTCTTCCCGTCTCTCTCTCTCTCTCTCTCTGTCTCTCTCTCTCTGTCTCTCTCTCTGTCTGTCTGTCTCTCTCTCTCCCTCCCCGTCTCTCTCTCTCTCTCTCTCTCTCTTCCCGTCTCTCTCTCTCTCTCTCTCTGTCTCTCTCTCTCTGTCTCTCTCTCTGTCTCTCTCTCTCTTCCCGTCTCTCTTTCTCTCTGTCTCTCTCTCTCTGTCTCTCTCTCTCTGTCTCCCTCTCTCTGGGTGGACCCCGGAGCTGTTGTTTGTTGCTATTAGATGGATTACTGTCACTTTCTGCAGAGCCGACATTGCTGCCGATTCTGTTTCTTCCTGCAGGTCTGCTCTTGGTGCTGATTTCTTTCCAGTTGAGTTGTTCTGGAAATCAGTGTTGTGTGACTCGCCTGTAGCTTGGTGTTCCTCCAGGAGGCACGGGGGTGTGTGTAAAACCCTGGCTAACTGCACTTGATGTGAATCTCTTCACAGGAACACAGAGCCCAAGCTCAGACCCTGAGTGTGCCTTCCACATTCATTTCCAATCGGGTGACAGTAACTTGCTTAGCCAGGTGACCTTTTCAACATCTGGCATTCTCTCATCCCTCTCTGATCATCTCCTGGAGGGGGTGGGGGGTTAGCATTGACCAGAAACTGACTGGGACCCAGCCAGATAAATACTGTGGCTACCAGAGCAGGTCAGAGTAACTCACCTCCTCCCTCCCCAGAGCCTGTCCACCATCCACAAGGGCACAAGTCAGGAGTGCGATGGAATACTGTTGTGTGTACAGTTCTGCGTGCGTGCGCACAGTTCTGCGTGCGCACAGTTCTGCGTGCGCACAGTTCTGCGTGCGCACAGTTCTGCGTGCGCACAGTTCTGTTCACTTGATGAAGGAGCAGTGCTCCGAAAGCTCATGCTACCAAATAAACCTGTTGGACTTTAACCTGGTGTTGTGAGACTTCTTACTGTGTTTACCCCAGTCCAACGTCGGCAACTCCACATCATGACCACACAGACAGTCACCCAAGCCAGGAATTGAACCTGGGTTCCTGGCGCTGTGAGGCAGCCGTGCTAACCACAGGAAACTTTATACTCTCTCTCTCACACACACACACACACACACACACAAACATACAGAACCGTGTGTGTGTGTATGGTTTTGTGTGAATGTGTGTGTGTGTACAGTTGTGTGTGTGTGCAGTTGTGTGTGTGTGTGCAGTTGTGTGTGTGTGTACAGTTGTGTGTGTGTGTACAGTTGTGTGTGTGTGTGCAGTTGTGTGTGTGTGTACAGTTGTGTGTGTGTGTACAGTTGTGTGTGTGTGTGCAGTTGTGTGTGTGTGTACAGTTGTGTGTGTGTGTGCAGTTGTGTGTGTGTGTGCAGTTGTGTGTGTGTGTGCAGTTGTGTGTGTGTGTGCAGTTGTGTGTGTGTGCAGTTGTGTGTGTGTGCAGTTGTGTGTGTGTGCAGTTGTGTGTGTGTGCAGTTGTGTGTGTGTGTGTGCAGTTGTGTGTGTGTACAGTTTGTGTGTGTGTACAGTTTGTGTGTGTGTACAGTTGTGTGTGTGTACAGTTGTGTGTGTGTACAGTTGTGTGTGTGTACAGTTGTGTGTGTGTACAGTTTGTGTGTGTGTGCAGTTTGTGTGTGTGTGCAGTTTGTGTGTGTGTGTGTGTACAGTTGCGTGTGTGTACAGTTCTGTGTGTGTGTGTACAGTTGCGTGTGTGTACAGTTCTGTGTGTGTGTGTGTACAGTGTGTGTGTACAGTCGTGTGTGTGTGTGTGTACAGTCGTGTGTGTGTACCGTTCTGTGTGTGTGTGTGTACAGTGTGTGTATGAGATAGAAATTCTTACAATGCACACTTAAATGTGTTTTTGTCAAGGGAGTTTGAAATTTGATTGCGAACATTAATTCACAGACAATCCTTCCTGATCCTGTCTCACCTGAATTAAATTTGCACTGAGTGTTTGTGTGGGACCAATAGCGTTCTGTCTCTCTGGCTGGCGATATTAACCCAATGAGGATTGATTGGGAGTGATGGGTTAAGTTGCCTGCGGTGCGTTCTGTAACTGCTGCAGAACCTATCAGAGATGCAGGCTTCTTTACATCAAAGCCCTGTGGAGAATCAGTTTACCAATTTAAAATGAGGGATTGTGTGGGATAAGACAGGAGCCTCCAGCCTCCACCCGCTGTGAACAGGAGCTGGTGACTGGATATCTGTTTGTAATGTGCAACACCGTAACTACTGAATAAATTTGCTGCATGAACGGCGGGGCGGCTGTGGGAGTCACCAGAAGATGTGTAGGATCGTTGGTGAGCAACATGCTGGGAACAGCCTCCACTCCCCATCCTGACTGGTCACTATCGCTGACCCAGAGAGGCTCAAAGGGGTCACAGAACCGTCAAACTAATTACCCATAGGAGCAGAATTAGGCCACTCGGCCCATCGAGTCTGCTCCGCCATTCAATCATGGCTGGTATTTTTCTCATCCCCATTCTCCTGCCTTTTCCCCATAACCCCTGATCCCCTTATTAATCAAGAACCTATCTATCTCTGTCTTAAAGACACTCAATGACCTGGCCTCCACAGCCTTCTGCGGCAAAGAGTTCCACAGATTCACCACTCTCTGGCTGAAGAAATTCCTCCTCATCTCTGTTTTAAAGGATCGTCCCTTTAGCCTGAGGTTGTGCCCTCTGGTTCTAGTTTTTCCGACTAGTGGAAACATCCTCTCCACGTCCACTCTATCCAGGCCTCGCAGTATCCTGTGAGTTTCAATAAGATCCCCCCTCATCCTTCTAAACTCCAACGAGTACAGACCCAGAGTCCTCAACCGTTCCTCATACGACAAGCTCTTCATTCCAGGGAATCATTCTTGTGAATCTCCTCTGGACCCTTTCCAAGGCCAGCACATCCTTCCTTAGATACGGGGCCCAAAACTGCTCACAATGCTCCAAATGGGGTCTGACCAGAGCCTTATACAGCCTCAGAAGTCCATCCCTGCTCTTGTATTCTAGCCCTCTTGACATGAATGCTAACATTGCATTTGCCTTCCTAACTACCGACTGAACCTGCACGTTAACCTGAAGAGAATTTTGAACGATGACTCCCAAGTCCCTTTGTGTTTCTGATTTCCTAAACATTTTCCCATTTAGAAAATAGTCTATGCCTCCATTCCTCCTTCCAAAGTGCATAACCTCACACTTTTCCACATTGTATTCCACCTGCCACTTCTTTGCCCACTCTCCTAACCTGTCCAAGTCCTTCTGCAGCCCCCCTGCTTCCTCAATACTACCTGTCCCTCTACATATCTTTGTATCATCTGCAAACTTAGCAACAGTGCCTTCAGTTCCTTCCTCCAAATCGTTAATGTATATTGTGAAAAGTTGTGGTCCCAGCACCGACCCCTGAGGCACACCACTAATCACCGGCTGCTATCCTGAGAGAGACCCCTTTATCCCCACTCTGCCTTCTGCCAGAGAGATTAGAGAGGTTGGGGTGAAATTCTGGTGACTGCTTTATGCCAGGAGTCCACACAACTTCTAACGGGACAGTAGCCACGAACAGAAAGTGAAAGAACTCTTGTCACCTGACCTGTCAATCACTCTCCCCCGAACAATTCAAAAGGGTCGTAAACCTGTAAACTCCAGGACATCGCATTGGGCCCAGGTTAAAAATAAACAAAACCCCATTCAAACAGCAATAGAAGGACATCTCAGCAGACAGGTCGGCAGCAATGAACAAAAACCGCAAAGCTGCAGAGAACACGATTTAAAAATACATTGCTTCAAGGCAGAGAAGCATCAGACACAAAAAGATAATGTCGTACGAGCCAAACTTGAATCATAGAATTGTACAGAGTGGGGGGAAAACCACCACTCGGCCCATCGGACCTATGCTAGCTCTTCGAAAGAGGGACCTGATTAGTCTCAATCCCCCCCAGAACGCTGCAATTTTCAGTATTTATCCGGGTTTGCAATGGGCAGTGACTGAGGGGGATGCGGGGACTGGAAAGCGAGATTGTCATTTGATTCAGGCCTTGTAGCTACCATGTTTCACACACGCCTAACTGATAACGATGACAAAATGACTGGCTGTTTGGGGAATTTTGCGAAGGAAGCAGATTGTGACACGGGGGACGGGGGGGGTGGTGGGGGACGGTAATATTTACTCAGCTCCCCCCTGGAGCTGCTGTAATAGGTTTTTATGTTAATCGCAGTAGCGTGGATGTAGTCACAGTCGCGCTCTGATTCATCGCGTGTCCCCTGTACCCGCAGCCTTGTCATTCAGACAGTCCCATGTCGACCTCTTCTCGGCTGCAGCGTTTCCGTTTCCAGACCGGTTAAGATATTACCAGCCATCATCCCCCTCCCCAGCATCTCTCCTGAGATCCCATGTTGCTGAGGTTGCAGTTGCCACAGCAACTCTCTCTTTCTCTCCCTCTCGCTCGCTCTTGCTCTCTCTCTCTGTAAACCTCATCTGGATGCTGACTGAGATATAGATCTAGTGACCATAAGACATAGGAGCAGAATTAGGCCACTCGGCCCATCGAGTCTGCTCCGCCATTCAATCATGGCTGATATTTTTCTCATCCCCATTCTCCCGCCTTTTCCCCATAACCCCTGATCCCCTTATTAATCAAGAACCTGTCTATCTCTGTCTTAAAGACACTCGATGACCCGGCCTCCACAGCCTTCTGCGGCAAAGAGTTCCACACATTCACCACTCTCTGGTTGAACAAATTCCTCCTCATCTCTGTTTCAAAGGATCGTCCCTTTAGCCTGAGGTTGTGCCCTCTGGTTCTAGTTTTTCCTACAAGTGGAAACATCCTCTCCACGTCCACTCTATCCGGGCCTCGCAGTATCCTGTAAGTTTCAATAAGATCCCTCCCCCTCATCCTTCTAAACTCCAACGAGTACAGACCCAGAGTCCTCAACCCGTTCCTCATACGACAAGCTCTTCATTCCAGGGATCCTCCTCTGGATCCTTTCCAAGGCCCGGCACGTCCTTCCTTAGATACGGGGCCCAAAACTGCTCACAATACTCCAAATGGGGTCTGACCAGAGCCCTTATACAGCCTCAGAAATACATCCCATAGAGGGTGCACAATGGTGAGGGTGTGGGGAGGGGTGGGTGCGGGGGGTGGGGGGGTTGGTGGTGTTGGGGAACATGGACCTGAGGTGGCAATTATTAAGAGCCAACAGGTCTTTTTAATTTGATTTGATTTATTATTGTCACATGTATGTGTATTTTACGTTGATTGGCCGTACTGATTTGACCCTAGTGTCAGGCGGACTAGCTAGGGTAAATGTGTGTGTGTGGGGTTACGGGAATAGGGCCTGGGTGGGATTGTGGTTATGATGTGGAGATGCCGGCGTTGGACTGGGGTAAACACAGTGAGAAGTCTCACAACACCAGGTTAAAGTCCAACAGGTTTATTTGGGAGCAAATGCCACTAGCTTTCGGAGCGCTGCTCCTTCGTCAGGTGGAGTGGGAGATGTGCTATCTCCATCTCCCACTCCATCCCGCACTCCACCTGACGAAGGGGCAGTGCTCCGAAAGCTAGTGGCATTTGCTACCAAATAAACCTGTTGGACTTTAACCTGGTGTTGTTAGACTTCTTACTGGGATTGTGGTCGGCAGAGACTCGATGGGCCGAATGGCCTCCTTTTGAACTGTAGGGATTCTATAATTCTACAGTGAAAAGTATTGTTTCTTGAGCGCTAAACAGACAAAGCATACTGTTCATAGAGAAGGAAAGGAGAGAGTGCAGAATGTAGTGTTACTGTCATAGCTAGGGTGAAGAGAAAGATCAACTTAATGCGAGGTAGGTCCATTCAAAAGTCTGACAGCAGCAGGGAAGAAGCTGTTCTTGAGTCGGTCGGTACGTGACCTCAGACTTTTGTATCTTTTTCCCGACGGAAGAAGGTGGAAGAGAGAATGTCCGGGGTGCGTGGGGTCCTTGATTATGCTGCTGCTTTGTCGAGGCAGCGGGAAGTGTAGACAGAGTCAATGGATGGGAGGCTGGTTTGAGTGATGGATTGGGCTACGTTCATGACCTTTTGTAGTTTCTTGCGGTCTTGGGCAGAGCAGGAACCATACCAAGCTGTGATACAACCAGAAAGAATGCTTTCTATGGAGCATCTGTAGAAGTTGGTGAGAGGCGTGGCGGACATGTGGTAAAATTAGCACAAGGCCCAGCAATCGCACCCATTCGTGAGTAAGGCACCTCATCCAGAGGGTAGGGGGCAGTCACAGCTCGATGGGCGAAGGGTGGTGCGGTCTTTGTCTCTGAGGTGAGGAGAAATTTCTTCACCCAGAGGGTGGTGAATGTGTGGAATTCACTCCCACAGAAAGTAGTCGAGGCCAAAACGTTGTGTGATTGCAAGAAGGAATTAGATATCGCTCTTGGGGCTAAAGGGATCGAGGGATATGGGGGGAAGGGGGGGGATCAGGATATTGAATTTGATGATCAGCCATGATCAAAATGAATGGCGAAGCAGCTCGAAGGGCCGAATGGCCTCCTCCTGCGAGTTTCGATGTCTCTACTGGGAGAAGAAGTGTTGGATTTGCCCGCTCTCCTTCACAACCTCAGAACGACGGCCAGCGTCGTAATGGTGAGACATTTCTTTTCATTCATTCATGGGACACGGGCATCGCTGGCTGGGCCAGCATTTATTGCCCATCCCTAGTTGCCCTTGGAGGGCAGTTGAGAGTCAACCGCATTGCTGTGGCTCTGGAGTCACAAGTAGGCCAGACAGGGTAAGGACGGCAGATTTCCTTCCCTGAAGGGAACCAGATGGGTTTTTCTGACAATCGAAAATCATTTCACGGCCATCATTACTGAGACTAGTGCCAGATTCCCTGGATGTGACCCTCTCCCTGTCCAGTAGGGGCAGAATTACCAAGTTGTGACCGCATTTTTCCCAGGTCCCATTTCCCGTTGTGGAGTCAGTGTGTGGGGGGGGGGTGGGGGGATGTCAGAGAAAGATCCTGTCAGATTCTGGGTGTGGAATACTCCGGAGTGGGAGAACTAATCAGATTCCCGTTCTGGATTCCTCCTGATCTCTCCCCGGCCACCCAGCAACCTCTATTCTCACCGCAGCTCACAGCGCAGAGAAACATCTGGAATCGTGCCTCACAGCTGTCTATCCAACAGTATCTGACCCTGAGACACACGGGGGGGATATCAGGGAGCGCTGACACACAGCAAGCTCAAAGAGCAGAACACGGAGGAACAGAAGGAGGCCATTCGGCCCATCATGTCTGCTGCACCCATTCACTGATGTGATAATCCTCAACTCCACTTTCCCGCCTTATCCCCGTAACCCTCGATTCCCTTCCTGATGAAACATCTGTCTGTCTCAGCCTTGAACATACTGGACAACCCGGCCTCCACAGGCCTCTGCGGGAAAGAATTCCACACACTCACTCCCCTCCCAGAGAAGAAATTCCTCCCCATCTCTGTCTCCAATGGGTGACCCCTCCTCACTCTGAGATTATTCCCTCTGGTCCCAGACTCTCCCACAAGGGGAAACACCCTCTCAGCATCCACCCTGTCAATCCCCCCTGAGAATCCGATATGTCTCAATAAGGTCGCCCCTCATTCTTCTAAACTCCAATGAGTTCAGGCCCAACCTACTCAACCTGTCCTCATGAGAAAATCCCTCCCTACCCGGGTTCGACCGAGTGAACCTTCTCTGGACTGCCGCCAATGCCGGGATATCCTTCCTTAGATAAAGGGACCCAAACTGTTCCCAGTATTCCAGGTGTGGTCTAACCAAGAACAAAGAACAAAGAAAATTACAGCACAGGAACAGGTCCTTCGGCCCTCCAAGCCTGCACCGACCATGCTGCCCGACTTAACTAAAACCCCCTACCCTTCCGGGGACCATATCCCTCTATTCCCATCCTATTCATGTACTTGTCCAGACGCCCCTTAAAAGTCACGACTGTATCCATTTCCACTACTTCCCCCGGCAGCGAGTTCCAGGCACCCACCACCCTCTGTGTAAAAGATCTGCCTTGTACATCTCCTTTAAACCTTGCCCCTCCCACCTTAAACCTGTGCTCCCTAGTAATTGACTCTTCCACCCTGGGAAAAAGCTTCTGACTATCCACCCTGTCCATGCCCCTCATAATCTTGTAGACTTCTATCAGGTCTCCCCTCAACCTCCGTCGTTCCAGTGAGAACAAACCAAGTTTCTCCAACCTCACCTCATAGTTAATGCCCTCCATACCAGGCAACATCCTGGTAAATCTTTTCCGTACCCTCTCCAAAGCCTCCACATCCTTCTGGTAGTGTGGCGACCAGAATTGAACACTATATTCCAAGTGCGGCCTAACTAAGGTTCTATAAAGCTGCAACATGACTTGCCAATTTTTAAACTCAATGCGCCGGCCAATGAAGGCAAGCATGCCGTATGCCTTCTTGACTACCTTCTCCACCTGCGTTGCCACTTTCAGTGACCTGTGTACCTGTACACCCAGATCCCTCTGCCTATCAATGCACTGAAGGGTTCTGCCATTTACTGTATATTTCCTATCTGTATTAGACCTTCCAAAATGCATTACCTCACATTTGTCCAGATTAAACTCCATCTGCTATCTCTCCGCCCAAGTCTCCAACTGATCTATATCCTGCTGTATCCTCTGATGGTCCTCATCACTATCCGCAAATCCACCAACCTTTGTATCATCCGCAAACTTACTAATCAAACCAGTTACATTTTCCTCCAAATCATTTATATATATTACAAACAGGAAAGATCCCAGCACTGATCCCTGAGGAACGCCACTTGTCACAGCCCTCCATTCAGAAACGCATCCTTCCACTGCTACCCTCTGTCTTCTTTGACCGAGTAAGAAGTTTAACAACACCAGGTTAAAGTCCAACAGGTTTATTTGGTAGCAAGAGCCACACAAGCTTTCGGAGCTCCAAGCCCCTTCTTCAGGTGAGTCAGAATTCTGTTCACAAACAGGGCATATAAAGACACAGACTCAATTTACATGAATAATGGTTGGAATGCGAATACTTACAGCTAATCAAGTCTTTAAGAAACAAAACAATGTGAGTGGAGAGAGCATCAAGACAGGCTAAAAAGATGTGTATTGTCTCCAGACAAGACAGCCAGTGAAACTCTGCAGGTACAGGCAGGCTGTGGGGGTTACAGATAGTGTGACATGAACCCAATATCCCGGTTGAGGCCGTCCTCGTGTGTGCGGAACTTGGCGGATACAAGTTCCGCACACACGAGGACGGCCTCAACCGGGATATTGGGTTCATGTCACACTATCAGTAACCCCCACAGTTGCGTGGACCTGCCGAGTTTCACTGGCTGTCTTGTCTGGAGACAATACACATCTTTTTAGCCTGTCTTGATGCTCTCTCCACTCACATTGTTTTGTTTCTTAAAGACTTGATGAGCTGTAAGTATTCGCATTCCAACCATTGTTCATGTAAATTGAGTTTGTGTCTTTATATGCCCTGTTTGTGAACAGAATTCCCACTCACCTGAAGAAGGGGCTTGGAGCTCCGAAAGCTTGTGTGGCTTTTGCTACCAAATAAACCTGTTGGACTTTAACCTGGTGTTGTTAAACTTCTTACTGTGTTTACCCCAGTCCAACGCCGGCATCTCCACATCATGACTTCTTTGACCGAGCTAGTTTTGTACCCACCTTGCCAGCTCACCTCTGATCCCATGCGACTTCACCTTCTGCACCAGTCTGCCATGAGGGACCTTGTCAAAGGCCTTACTGAAGTCCATGAAGACAACATCCACTGCCCTACCCTCATCAATCATCTTCGTCACTTCCTCGAAAAACTCGATCAAGTTAGTGAGACATGACCTCCCCTTCACAAAACCATGTTGCCTCTCTCTAATACGTCCACTTATTTCCAAGTGGGAACAAATCCTGTCTTGAAGAATCCTCTCCAATAATTTCCCTACCACTGATGTAAGGCTCACCGGCCTGTAATTATCTGGATTATTCTTGCTACCCTTCTTAAACAAAGGAACAACATTGGCTATTCAGTGCCTTGTATAGTTTTAGCAAGACTTCCCTATTTTTATACTCCAATCCCTTTGAGATAAAGGCTGACACTCCATTCGCCTTCCCAATTACCCGCTGAGTGAGGAAAGTCCTCCTCACCTTCCTCTTCAGTGGGGAATCCCTTATTTGTCCCTTAGTGTCCAAAGGTGTGCAGGTTAGGTGGATTGGCCATGCTAAATTGTCCCTTACTGTCCAAAGATGTGCGGGTTAGGTGGATTGGCCATGCTAAATTGTCCCTTACTGTCCAAAGATGTGCAGATTAGCGGGATTGGCCATGCTAAATTGTCTTTTAGTGTCCAAAGATGTGCAGGTTAGATGGATTGGCCATGCTAAATTGTCCCTTAGTGTCCAAAGATGTGCAGGTTAGTTGGATTGGCCGTGCTAAATTGTCCCTTAGTGTCCAAAGATGTGCGGGTTAGGTGGATTGGCCATGCTAAATTGCCCCTTATTGTCAGGGGGATTAGCAGAGTAAATGTGTGGGATTACAGGGATAAATCCTGGATTGGATTATTGTCAGTGCAGACCCGATGGGCCGAATGGCCTCCTCCTGCCCTGTAGGAGTTCTATCATCCAATTCTATCCTCTGATGCTAAATCTCCTTGGCACTCCAAATGCATTTGCCGGATTTCAATTCCCCGGGTCCCGACCTTTGCAGATTTCTCCGAGCAGGCAAGCGCTGATCCTGTTTGTTTTTTCTCTCCTCTCACAGCCTCTGGGACCTCCCTCCCTCCCCCCCCCTTCCCCCCCTCCCCCCTCCCCCACCCCCCATCCTCCGAGCCTTGCGGGCGCGTGGCACATTGTTCAGAGACTGCAGATGGCCCTCCCTTGGCTGAATCCTCCTCCCCCTCTGGCGTGACATTCTCTTTAAATAAATACCAGCGGATTGTCAGCAACACTGCGGGGAGGTGTGGGGGGAGTCGGAGCGCTGACAGGTGTTACAGGCAGCGTAGCCTGTCCCACGCTCTGTTGCCCCTCTCTCCCTCCACTGCTCTCGAGATGCTTTCCATTCTGACAGCTCGGGCAATGCGTCGATATCTGTCCGACCTGTGTAATTAGGGGAAGAACATTCATGTTCCCGACTCGGGGACGGAGAGGGGAGGGTGGGTTAGCTAACAGAGACACAGAGCAGGATAGGAGAGTGTGCTGGAGTGCTGAACAGCAGACACTGAGGATGTTCGCAGACTTGGGGAACAGGACTGACCGTCCCCCCCCTGGTTACCTCTCAGTCGGTTACACGCCTGTCAGCCGCGTGGAACCGACGCCCCGCGGATTGTCGACAGATCCGCACGCTAAGCACCGGGAGTCCATGAAGCAGAATTCTGAGCCCCCTGTCCGTAAGGCAGCACTCACCTCGCAGTGAGCGGACATCTAGCACACTGTTAGCATTGAAAACATAAAAGATAGGAGCAGGAGGAGGCCATTCAGGCCCTTCCAGCGTGCTCCGCCATTCTGAAGAAAAGGTTTATTTATTAGTCCATAAGAAGAACATAAGAACATAAGAAATAGGAGCAGGAGTAGGCCATCTAGCCCCTCGAGCCTGCCCCGCCATTCAATAAGATCATGGCTGATCTGAAGTGGATCAGTTCCACTTACCCGCCTGCTCCCTATAACCCCTAATTCCCTTACCGATCAAGAATCCATCCATCCGTGATTTAAACATAATAGTCACAAGTAAGGCTTACATTAACACTGCAATGAAGTTACTGTGAAAATCCCTTAGTCACCACTGTCCGGCACCTGTTCGAGTCAATGCACTTTAGTTAAGAAAGCCCCACCAACTTTCTCAGAAGACTAAGGAAATTTGGCATGTCAGCTACAACTCTCACCATGTTTTACAGATGCACCAGGGAAAGCATTCTTCCTGGTTGTATCACAGCTTGGTCTGGGGCTCCTGCTCTGCCCAAGACCGCAAGGAACTACAAAGGGTTGTGAATGTAGCCCAATCCATCACGCAAACCAGCCTCCCATCCATTGACTCTGTCTACACTTCCCGCTGCCTCGGGGAAAAGCAGCCAGCATAATCAAGGACCCCCACGCACCCCGGATATTCTCTCTTCCACCTTCTTCCGTCAGGAAAAAGATACAAAAGTCTGAGGTCACGTACCGACCGACTCAAGAACAGCTTCTTCCCTGCTGCTGTCAGACTTTTGAATGGACCTACCTCGCATTGAGTTAATCTTTCTCTGCACCCTAGCTGTGATTGTAACACTACATTCTGCACCCTCTCTTTTCCTTCTCTATGAACGGTATGCTTTGTCTGCATAGCGCACAAGAAACAATACTTTTCACTGTATCCCAATACACGTGACAAAATCAAATCAAATCAAAAATCAAATGCACCCTAACCAGCATGTCTTTCAGAATGTGGGAAGAAACCGGAGCACCCGGAGGAAACCCACGCAGACATTCATCACATCATGGCTGCTCATCCAACTCAGTAGCCTAATCCTGCTTTCTCCCCATAACCTTTGATCCCATTCGCCCCAAGCCGCCTCTTGAATAAATTCAATGTTTTGGCATCAACTACTTCCTGTGGTAATGAATTCCACAGGCTCACCACTCTTTGGGTGAAGAAATGTCTCCTCACCTCCATCCTAAATGGTCTACCCTGAATCCTCAGACTGTGACCCTTGGTCCTGGACTCCCCCCACCATCGGGAACATCCTCCCTGCATCTACCCTGTCTAGTCCTGTTAGAATTTTATACGTCTTCCCTCATTCGTCTGAACTCCAGCGAAAACAATCCTAAATCTCTCCTCATACATCAGTCCCGCCGTCCCCGGAATCAGCCTGGTAAACCTTCGCTGCGCTCCCTCGAGAGCAAGAACATTCTTCCTCAGAAAAGGAGACCAAAACTGCACACAATACTCTAGGTGTGGCCTCACCAAGGCCCTGTATCATTGCAACAACACATCCCTGCTCCTGTACTCGAAACCTCTCGCAATGAAGGCCAACATACCATTTGCCTTCTTTACCGCCTGCTGCACCTGCATGCTTACCTTCAGTGACTGGTGCACAAGGACACCCAGGTCCCGCTGCACACTCCCCTCTCCCAATTGACAGCCATCATCTGCCGCCTTGCTTTTGCTTCCAAAGTGAATAACCTCCCCCTTATCCAAATTATACTGCATCTGCCATTGATTAGCCCACTCACCCAACCTGTCCAGATCATCCTGAAAGATCTCTGCATCCTCGTCACAGTTTCACCCTCCCGCCCAACTTGGTAGCATCTGCAAACTTTGAGAAAGTTCTATTTTTCATAGAATCCCTACTGTGCGGGAGGAGGCCATTCAGCCCATCGAGCCTGCACTGACCACGATCCCACCCAGGCCCTATCCCCGTAACACCACGTATTTCCCTGCTAATCTCCCGACACTAAGGGACACTTGAGCTGCTAACATGCTCAGCAGCCAATCCATCACTTCCTTCTTCAGTGCCGTACTCTCATTCTGCTTCGAGACTTTGCCCTGTCGCCCTCATCTTCAGCTCCTGCAGGCCTCACCTGGGGTATTGCAGACTCCACACAGACAGTGACCCAAGCCGGGAATCGAACCCGGGTCCCTGACGCTGTGAGGCAGCAGTGCTAACCCACTGTGCCACCGCGCTGCCCTAAGGTGCAGAGAAAGATCAACTTAATGCGAGACAGAGACAGAGAGAGTTAGCGACAGAGACCAGAGCAGCGCCAGGGACCCGGGGTCGTTTCCCAGCTTGGGTCACTGTCTGTGTGGAGTCTGCACGTTCTCCCCGTGTCTGCGTGGGTTTCCTCCAGGTGCTCCGGTTTCCTCCCACAGTCCGAAAGATGTGCTGGTTAAGTGCATTGGCCGTGCTAAATTCCCCCTCAGTGTACCCGAACAGGCACCGGAGTGTGGCAACTAGGGGATTTTTACAGTAACTTCATTGCAGTGTTAACGTAAACCGACTTGTGACACTGATAAATAAACATTGGTGCGCCACATTTGGAGCACTGCGGACAATTCTGGTCGCCCTGCTACAGGAAGGATGTTATTAAACTGGAAAGGGGACAAGAAAAATTCACAAAGCTGATTTGATTTGATTTGATTTATTATTGTCACATGTATTAGTATACAGTGAAACGTATTGTTACTTGCGCGCTATACAGACAAAATATACCGTTCATAGAGAAGGAAAGGAGAGGGTGCAGAATGTAGTGTTACAGTCATAGCTAGGGTGTAGAGAAAGATCAACTTAATGCAAGGCAGGTCCATTCAAAAGTCTGACAGCAGCAGGGAAGAAGCTGTTCTTGAGTCGGTTGGTACGTGACCTCAGACTTTTGTATCTTTTTCCCGACGGAAGAAGGTGGAAGAGAGAATGTCCGGGGTGCATGGGGTCCTTGATTATGCTGGCTGCTTTGCCGAGGCAGCGGGAAGTGTAGACAGAGTCAATGGATGGGAGGCTGGTTTGATTGATGGATTGGGCTACATTCACGACCCTTTGTAGTTCCTTGCGGTCTTGGGCAGAGCAGGAGCCCCAGACCAAGCTGTGATACAACCAGAAAGAATGCTTTCTATGATTCATCTGTAAATGTTGGTGAGAGTCGTAGGTGACATGCCAAATTTCCTTAGCCTTCTGAGAAAGTAGAGGCGTTGGTGGGCTTTCTTAGCTATAGTCTTGGAATCTTAGAATCCCTACAGCACAGAAAGAGGCCATTCGGCCCATCGAGTCTGCACCGACCACAATCCCACCCAGGCCCTACCCCCATATCCTTACATATTTACCCACTAATCCCTCTAACCTACGCATCCCAGGACACTAAGGGCAATTTTAGCATGGCCAATCAACCTAACCCGCACATCTTTGGACTTTGGAAAGTGTCGGCCAGGACAGATTGTTGGTGATCTGGACATCTTAAAAACCTGAAGCTCTCGACCCTTTCTACTTCGTCCCCGTTGATGTAGACAGGGGCATGTTCTCCTTTACGCTTCCTGAAGTCGATGACAATCTCCTTTGTTTTACTGGTTCGAACGTGGCTGGGACAGACTAGGTACAGGGAGGATGTTTTCCCTGGTTGGGGGAATCTAGACCCTGGGGGGGGCGGTCACAGTCTCGGGATACGGGGTAGACCATTTAGGATTGAAATGAAGAGAAAGCTCTTCACTCAGAGGATGGCGAACCCGTGGAATCCTCCCCCACAGAAAGCTGCGGAGGCCAGATCACTGAACGCATTCAGGAAAGAGATCGATGGGTTTCGATTTCAACGGCTTCCAGGGGTATGGGGGAAGAGGGCGGCCATCGAGGTAGAGGGTCGGCCATGGCCCTGATGAATGGCGGAAGAGGCTCGAAGGGCCGAATGGGTCTCCTCTTGCTCCTACCCTCTGCGAAGAGGGAGGAGCTCGGAGCGGTAGGGTTTGGCACAGCGTATAAAAATTCCCTTTTGGGATCATGCCAGTTTGCAGTCTCGCACCGTCATCACTCCAAAGGGAAGTCTCCCGCCTCCCCGGCTCTTCCTGCATCTTAACAGCGTTGCCAGAGAGCAGTAACCATGGCAAACCTCTCCATGATGGATGTGCTTTGCTGAGAGCAGGGCTGCGTGAGAATTCAACTGCAATCAAAATCACTTGTGAAGAGGGTTTAATCGGTAGCTGATGGGAAAACGGGTCTGCGTCGAGTGCCTGCTACCTGCCCCCCCCCACCCCCACCCCCTCCCCCCCCGACCCCCCCACCTTCCCCCACTGTGGTTTCAAGGGAAGCTTCATTGTCCTTTGCAATCACGTAATAATTTTGAGTGTTGTGAAGGCAGAGTGAGTGCGGACTCAGTGCTGATTGACAGCCCTTGTTGATGGCTGAGAGTGGTGCTTTCCTTCCTTGCGTAACCCCCCCCCTCCCGCATCCCTCGCAGGGTGTCCACCATCTTGTGTGTCACGAGTTGGCACTCCAGACGGTGAGAGGCCACGAGGCAGAGACGGACGCTGCATAAAATGGCTGCTCCCACCCCGCATTCCCCCCCCGAAACATCCTCGCGGGGCTTTGAGCGCCATCGCGCGGGGTGACGTTATCACCCACCTCCCCCCCCCGCCTACGTTATCACCCACCTCCCCCCCCCCCGACTGCTCCCGGAAAGAGAGATTTGTTTATCTCGCGGAAGCTTTCCATCCAGCAAATCTGCACCGTGTGAGGAGAGAGGCGCTGATTGGTTGGCGAGTCGGCTCTGATGAGTGGAGAGGTTTGCCAGGGAGAACACACGTGGGATTCCTCCGGGTGCTCCGGTTTCCTCCCACACTCCAAAGATGTGCAGGTTAGGGGGATTGGCCATGCTAAATTGTCCCTTAATGTCCAAAGATGTGTACGTTAGGTGGATTGGCCATGCTAAATTGCCCCTTAATGTCCAAAGATGTGTACGTTAGGTGGATTGGCCATGCTAACTTGCCCCTTAGTGTCCAAAGATATGTAGGTTAAATGGATTGGTCATGCTAAATTGCCCCTTAGTGTCCAGAGATGTGCAGGTTAGGTGGATTGGCCATGCTAAATTGCCCCTTAGTGTCCAAAGATGTGCAGGTTAGGTGGATTGGCCATGCTAAATTGTCCCTTAATGTCCAAAGATGTGTAGGTTAGGGGGATTGGCCATGCTAAATTGTCCCTTAGTGTCCAAAGATGTGCAGGTTAGGTGGATTGGCCATGCTAAATTGCCCCTTAGTGTCCAAAGATATGTAGGTTAAATGGATTGGTCATGCTAAATTGCCCCTTAGTGTCCAGAGATGTGCAGGTTAGGTGGATTGGCCATGCTAAATTGCCCCTTAGTGTCCAAAGATGTGCAGGTTAGGTGGATTGGCCATGCTAAATTGTCCCTTAATGTCCAAAGATGTGTAGGTTAGATGGATTGGCCATGCTAAATTGTCCCTTAGTGTCCAAAGATGTGCAGGTTAGGTGGATTGGCCATGCTAAATTGTCCCTTAGTGTCCAAAGATGTGCAGGTTAGGTGGATTGGCCATGCTAAATTGTCCCTTAGTGTCCAAAGATGTGCAAGTTAGGTGGATTGGCCATGCTAAATTGTCCCTTAGTGTCCAAAGATGTGCAAGTTAGGTGGGTTGGCCATGCTAAATTGCCCCTTAATGTCCAAAGATATGTAGGTTAAATGGATTGGTCATGCTAAATTGTCCCTTAGTGTCCAAAGATGTGCAAGTTAGGTGGATTGGCCATGCTAAATTGCCCCTTAGTGTCCAAAGATGGGCAAGTTAGGTGGATTGGCCATGCTAAATTGTCCCTTAGTGTCCAAAGATGTGCAAGTTAGGTGGATTGGCCATGCTAAATTGTCCCTTAGTGTCCAAAGATGTGCAAGTTAGGTGGATTGGCGATGCTAAATTGTCCATTATAGTCCAAAGATGCGCAGGTTAGGTGGATTGGCCATGCTAAATTGCCCCTTAGTGTCCAAAGATGTGCAAGTTAGGTGGATTGGCGATGCTAAATTGTCCATTATAGTCCAAAGATGTGCAGGTTAGATGGATTGGCCATGCTAAATTGCCCCTGAGATGGATTAGCCGTGGTAACTGTGTGGGGCTACAGGGATAGGGTTGGCGAAAGGGCCTGGGTAATGTAGTCTGTCAGAGAGAGTCAGTGCAGACTCATTGGGCTGAATGGCCTTGTTCTGCTCGTGGGAATTCTGTGGGCGAGGGATCGGATTTCCTATTCTAAGAAGCTCTTGGCTCAGGGACCAATGTGACCTCCCCTGGGTGGGAGGTTGAACTGAGACTGTGACGCCCTGTCCCAGTGACTGTTAAATACCCCCCCCCTCCGGGTCAGCTGAAGTAAAGCGGGTGTTCCTGCTCACGTTACCTCCCCCCCCCCCCCCACCCCACCCCCCCGCCACACCCTGCACCCCCCCCCCCCTTGCCGTAACTGCCCCTGCCCCGGACTGAGCTAACTCATCGTGTGGGGGCAGATGTGAAAGTGTGTCGGGTCACAGGATTTTCCATTGATCACAAAACCAATAGTTAATTCCTCTGTCTCGCTGACTCTGGGGAGGGAGGGGTCAGCGGCCACTACGGCAGGGGGGGGGGGTCCTCGCTGATGGGAAAAAATAACTTCCCCTGTCGATACATATCCCAGAGGGACGAGGGGGCAGGAGGTGGAAAGGAGGCGCAAGAGATTGAGTTTAAAATATTAATCTGATCTCCGCTGAAATGATGGCCTTAAGCAGATCCCCCTGCACCGTCGGATAGACCCCTCGGATGAGATTACCGGCTGCACGAGCAGAACCAGCCATCCATTATTCCCTGGTTAATTGTTAAATTCTGTTAGGGAGGTCAGGGCTGCAGCCCTGAGAGGTCGCAGCAGACAATGAGGTTGTCAGCGGCTGAGAGATGGATAGGCCTGAATTAGGCCCAACTCTCTCCCCCCCGCCCCCTCCCCCTCCCCCCCCCGTCCCCGACAATAAACCAATCTATTCATTCCTCTCTCCTGTCCCTGACCCTCAGAGGTGGTTTAATAAACCTCAGCTTCCCCCTCCCCCTCCCCCTCCCCCAAGGAGCCTGAGGCCTGTTGAGAGGCTGGAGGGATGGTTTCCACAGCAACCAACCCTCTTCCCCCCCCATACCCCCCTCCCCCAGCTCCTCCTCCTGTTCCCCCACCCTAGTTTCTAAAGACCAGGCCTGTGTTTTTTCATTAAGATTTGGGGGGGGGGGGGGGTCCGGGGTCCGGGGTCCGACAACTTAGTTTGACTTGATTCCTTATTGTCACATGTATCGTTTCTTGCGCGCTATAAAGTTTATTTATTCGCGTCACAAGTAGGCTTACATTAACACTACAATGAAGTTACTGTGAGAATCCCCTAGTCGCCACACTCCGGTGCCTGTTCGGGTAACACCGATGGAGAATTTAGCACGGCCAATGCACCCTAATCAGCACGTCTTTCAGACAGTGGGAGGAAACCGGAGCACCCGGAGGAAACCCATGCAGACACGGGGAGAACGTGCAAACTCCACACAGACAGTGACCCAAGCCGGGGAATCGAACCCAGATCCCTGTGAGGCAGCAGTGCTAACCACTGTGCCGGTATACAGATAAAGCATACCGTACATAGAGAAGGAAAGGAGAGAGTGCAGAATGTAGTGTGACAGTCATAGCTCGGGTGCAGAGAAAGGTCAACTTAATGCAAGGTAGGTCCATTCAAAAGTCTGACAGCAGCAGGGAAGAAGCTGTTCTTGAGTCGGTCGGTACGTGACCTCAGACTTTTGTATCTTTTTCCTGACGGAAGAAGGTGGAAGAGAGAATGTCCGGGGTGCGTGGGGTCCTTGATTATGCTGGCTGCTTTTCCCGAGGCAGCGGGAAGTGTAGACAGAGTCAATGGATGGGAGGCTGGTTTGCGTGATGGACTGGGCTTCGTTCATGACCCTTTGTAGTTCATTGCGGTCTTGGGCAGAGCAGGAGCCCAGACCGAGCTGTGATACAACCAGAAAGAATGCTTTCTATGGTGCATCTGTAAAAGTTAGTGTAACTTTTACAGATGCACCATAGAAAGCTGACATGCCAAATTTCCTTAGCCTCCTGAGAAAGTAGAGGTGTAGGTGGGTTTTCTTAACTATAGCGTCGACACAACCTCAGGCTAAAGGGATGATCCTTTAAAACAGAGATGAGGAGGAATTTCTTCAGCCAGAGAGTGGTGAATGTGTGGAACTCTACCGCGGCACGGTAGCGCAGTGGTTAACACTGCTGCTTCACAGCTCCAGGGTCCTGGGTTCGATTCCCGGCTCGGGTCACTGTCTGTGTGGAGTTTGGACATTCTCCTCGTGTCTGCGTGGGTTTCCTCCGGGTGCTCCGGTTTCCTCCCACAGTCCAAAGATGTGCGGGTTAGGTTGATTGGCCAGGTTAAAAAAAAAAAATTGCCCCTTAGAATCCTGAGATGCGTAGGTTAGAGGGCTTAGTGGGTAAATATGTGGGGGTAGGGCCTGGGTGGGATTGTGGTCGGTGCAGACTCGATGGGCCGAATGGCCTCCTTCTGCACTGTAGGGTTTCTATGATTCTTTGCCGCAGAAGGCTGTGGAGGCCGGGTCATTGAGTGTCATTAAGACAGAGATAGATAGGTTCTTGATTAATAAGGAGATCAGCGGTTAGGGGAAAAGGCAGGAGATTGGGGAGGAGAAAAATATCATGATTGAATGGCGGAGCAGACTCGATGGGCCGAGTGGCCTAATTCTGCTCCTATGTCTTATGGATGGACCAGGACAGGTTGTTGGTGATCTGGACACCTAAAAACTTGAAGCTCTCGACCCTTTCTACTTCGTCCCCGTTGATGCAGACAGGGGCATGTTCTCCACTGCGCTTCCTGAAGTCGATGACGATCTCCTTCGTTTTGTTGACATTGTTTATTGTCATCGCACCAGTTCAGTGACGGTCAGCAGGGGAAAACTAAGCCTGGCAGGGCGATGAATAATGCATGTTATCGGGAGAAGGTCAAGAGTAAGCCAAGAGTGTGGGCGGGTCAGTCTACTGTACAATGCAGGCAAAGGCCTCCCAGTTACTGTCAAAAGACCCTCAGTCCGTCAGCATCTCCGCTAAAGGAGTTTTATATCTCTTGCTGATTTTAGTCTTAGAAATTTGAGATTAATGTCATTTCCCAACCTCTGACCCCTCTGCTTTGTTTCAATTCTGACCCGTCTCACAACGCCACCCCAGTCACGAGACTCGAAAAACCCTACGCTTTCCTTGGATGCTTTCTCCCAGCAGCCCCTCATCTTGCCCAGCGAGGGGGCTTGACTGTCAAAGAAGTAAATAAGAGTGAGGGCTTTGAAATTGGGGCCAGGGGTTTCAACAGGGTCGCTGGAGAGAAGATGTTCCTACTTGTCGGGGGAGATGTGTGGGGGGAGACCAGAAGTAATGGAGGGAGGGGGGCGTCAATATGAGACAGTTACTTATTAATCCAACTGGGGGAGAATTCGGGAGAAATGTCTTTGCCCAGAGAGTGGGGAGAATGTGGGACTCGCTCCCACGGGGGAGTGGGGGAGAATGTGGGATTCGCTCCCACGGGGAGTGGGGAGAATGTGTGGGACTCGCTCCCACGGGGGAGTGGGGGAGAATGTGGGACTCGCTCCCATGGGAAATGGGGAGAATGTGGGACTCGCTCCCACAGGGAGTGGGGGAGAATGTGGGACTCGCTCCCATGGGGAGTGGGGGAGAATGTGGGACTTGCTCCCACAGGGGGAGTGGGGGAGAATGTGGGACTCGCTCCCATGGGGGGTGGGGAGAATGTGGGACTCGCTCCCACGGGGGGAGTGGGGGAGAATGTGGGACTCGCTCCCATGGGGAGTGGGGAGAATGTGGGACTCGCTCCCACGGGGAGTGGGGGAGAATGTGGGACTCGCTCCCACGGGGAGTGGGGAGAATGTGGGACTCGCTCCCACGGGGAGTGGGGGAGAATGTGGGACTCGCTGCCACGGGGAGTGGGGAGAATGTGGGACTCGCTCCCACGGGGAGTGGGGGAGAATGTGGGACTCGCTGCCACGGGGAGTGGGGAGAATGTGGGACTCGCTCCCACGGGGAGTGGGGGAGAATGTGGGACTCGCTCCCACGGGGAGTGGGGGAGAATGTGGGACTCGCTCCCACGGGGAGTGGGGGAGAATGTGGGACTCGCTGCCATGGGGAGTGGTGGAGAATGTGGGACTCACTCCCACGGGGAGTGGGGGAGAATGTGGGACTCACTCGCATGGGGAGTGGGGGAGAATGTGGGACTCACTCCCACGGGGAGTGGGGGGGAATGTGGGACTCGCTGCCACGGGGGAGTGGGGAGAATGTGGGACTCACTCCCACGGGGAGTGGGGGGGAATGTGGGACTCGCTCCCACGGGGGAGTGGGGGAGAATGTGGGACTCACTCCCACGGGGAGTGGGGGGGAATGTGGGACTCGCTCCCACGGGGGAGTGGGGGAGAATGTGGGACTTGCTTCCACAAGAGGCTGTGGAACGGAAACACCAGCATGGAACAGGGGGCCAAATGGCCTGTTTTGCTGCTGGAATAATCAGGTCACCACGTGAGTCGATGGTCTGCCTATACCCCACCAGAACGGGGACAGAAGAGAGTTTGGCAAACTGTTAGAATGCAGCATTTCACTGGATGGAGAGGATTGCTGTCTGTCATCCCTCCCTCTCAGCCCTCGTTCAGTACCTCCCCATCCCTCCCTCATGCACAGACCTGTTTTAACAGGCGGCCACAAGGGATTTTCATGCCCTGAGTTGCAGCCTCGTAATTAAAAATGAATAGAATTACATTTTAATGGCGCTCCGGGCCTCCCACGAGAGGTGACAGCGTATCTGTCAGGTCGGAGCTGGGGGAGCGGTTAACAGATGGTGGAGTGAGGTCTAGATCAGGCCCAGCCTGCCCTGCCATTGCAGCGAGGCCTGGAGCTCAGGCCCAGCCTTCCCTGCCAGTGCAGCGAGGCCTGGAGCTGGGGCCCAACCTGCCCTGCCAGTGCAGCGAGGCCTGGAGCTGGGGCCCAGCCTGCCCTCCCAGTGCAGCGAGGCCTGGAGCTGGGGCCCAGCCTGCCCTGCCAGTGCAGCGAGGCCTGGAGCTCGGGCCCAGCCTGCCCTGCCAGTGCAGCGAGGCCTGGAGCTCGGGCCCAGCCTGCCCTGCCAGTGCAGCGAGGCCTGGAGCTGGGGCCCAACCTGCCCTGCCAGTGCAGCGAGGCCTGGAGCTGGGGCCCAGCCTGCCCTCCCAGTGCAGCGAGGCCTGGAGCTGGGGCCCAGCCTGCCCTGCCAGTGCAGCGAGGCCTGGAGCTCGGGCCCAGCCTGCCCTGCCAGTGCAGCGAGGCCTGGAGCTCGGGCCCAGCCTGCCCTGCCAGTGCAGCGAGGCGTGGAGCTGGGGCCCAGCCTGCCCTGCCAGTGCAGCGAGGCCTGGAGCTCGGGCCCAGCCTGCCCTGCCAGTGCAGCGAGGCCTGGAGCTCGGGCCCAGCCTGCCCTGCCAGTGCAGCGAGGCGTGGAGCTGGGGCCCAGCCTGCCCTGCCAGTGCAGCGAGGCCTGGAGCTCGGGCCCAGCCTGCCCTGCCAGTGCAGCGAGGCCTGGAGCTGGGGCCCAGCCTGCCCTGCCAGTGCAGCGAGGCCTGGAGCTGGGGCCCAGCCTGCCCTGCCAGTGCAGCGAGGCCTGGAGCTGGGGCCCAGCCTGCCCTGCCAGTGCAGCGAGGCCTGGAGCTGGGGCCCAGCCTGCCCTGCCAGTGCAGCGCGGCCTGGAGCTGGGGCCCAGCCTGCCCTGCCAGTGCAGCGAGGCCTGGAGCTGGGGCCCAGCTTGCCCTGCCAGTGCAGCGAGGCCTGGAGCTGGGGCCCAGCCTGCCCTGCCAGTGCAGCGAGGCCTGGAGCTGGGGCCCAGCCTGCCCTGCCAGTGCAGCGCGGCCTGGAGCTGGGGCCCAGCCTGCCCTGCCAGTGCAGCGAGGCCTGGAGCTGGGGCCCAGCCTGCCTGCAGTGAAGGTGGTCGGAGCTGAGCTGCGGCTCTTTGGTGTGACTGGATCGAGAGGGCCGGAGCGGGAGCGGAATGGGCGGGGGAGTGGCTGGGTGGACTCTCCCTCCTCCAGTGTCCATTGTGGTGGAGAATGTGAGGCTTTGGAAGTTATGGGGAGAATGTTCCGGAGATTACAGAGGGATCTGTTCTACAGCAATCCTCACATAACTCTGCGGTCGTGTTCCCTGGAAATCGTCACTTCCAGTTAAACAGCTCCAAGCTGAGCAGATGTTCCCATTCAAGCCAACACAGGAAAATAAAAAACCATGAAAACATTCTCCCCTGCAGCTTGTTGCGTCCCTGCCTTGGAAAATAACATGTATATTTTAATATTATTTTATTCTATTTTGGAAGATAAATGGTGATTTTCTATTTATCTCCAATTAGTCGCTGACCCTGGCTGCCCCTAATCCTGTTCCTAAACTCCCCCGCCCTCTCCCCACCTCACTAGAGAACGGCGCTCCCTCAGCACTGACCCTCCCACAGTGCGGCACTCCCTCAGCACTGACCCTCCCACAATGCGGCGCTCCCTCAGCACTGACCCTCCCACAGTGCGGCGCTCCCTCAGCACTGACCCTCCAACAGTGCGGCGCTCCCTCAGCACTGACCCTCCCACAGTGCGGCACTCCCTCAGCACTGACCCTCCCACAATGCGGCGCTCCCTCAGCACTGACCCTCCCACAGTGCGGCGCTCCCTCAGCACTGACCCTCCCACAGCGCGGCGCTCCCTCAGCACTGACCCTCCCACAGTGCGGGGCTCCCTCAGCACTGACCCTCCCACAGTGCGGCGCTCCCTCAGCACTGACCCTCCCACAGTGCGGCGCTCCCTCAGCACTGACCCTCCCACAGTGCGGCGCTCCCTCAGCACTGACCCTCCCACAGTGCGGCGCTCCCTCAGCACTGACCCTCCCACAGTGCGGGGCTCCCTCAGCACTGACCCTCCCACAGTGCGGCGCTCCCTCAGCACTGACCCTCCCACAGTGCGGCGCTCCCTCAGCACTGAACCTCCCACAGTGCGGCGCACCCTCAGCACTGACCCTCCCACAGTGCGGCGCTCCCTCAGCACTGACCCTCCCACAGTGCGGCGCTCCCTCAGCACTGACCCTCCCACAGTGCGGCGCTCCCTCAGCACTGACCCTCCCACAGTGCGGCGCTCCCTCAGCACTGACCCTCCCACAGTGCGGCGCTCCCTCAGCACTGACCCTCCCACAGTGCGGCGCTCCCTCAGCACTGACCCTCCCACAGTGCGGCGCTCCCTCAGCACCGACACGGGGGAATGGTGTGGGGCTCCCGTTGCGAACCTTTGCCTCCGAAGTGAGTTTGCCATGTCCTGATCCGCACTGCGACCTGTATTACCTGTGACGTATCCCTCAGCGCTGGCAGGGTATGAAAGAGGCAGGAGTGGTTGCTAGGTGATAAATAGTCCGTCTCTCTGCAGAGAAGCTGTGTAATTATTGATTAGCTGCGTGACACCGTGAATAAGCGGGGCTCTGTGATGACAGCACAGCTCCTCCTATTTAATTATGCACTGCCCACAGCTCAGTAATTACCGCAGCTCACCGTCCCCACTAATATGTTTTCTACCCTTGACTGGTGTCAGACCTGCCCTCTTTCCCCCCCCGTCGTGTTGAGCCCCCGCTGGGATATAAGCGTGGTGGGAATGGCTGAATTAATCCCTGGCAAAGCATCCCCAGCGGCGTGGCAAGAACACTCCCTCCCACCGCCTCCGAGGGTCAGGCTGTGTCACACCCCCCCGCCCCCCCCCCCCCCCCCCCCCCCTCTGACAGGGAATGCCAAGATACAGTACGCCTACGCCACCCCCTCCCCTCCAACACTCCATCGGCACTCGCTGTCTAACCTCACTGCTGTCCGCTGAGGCGTGTTCGATGTTGGTGGGTCCTCACTGTGAGGAGAGGTCGTGCTTCCACACTCCCCCCCCCGCCCCCCCCCCCCCCCCCCTCCAGCGCCCTGGTCGTAGGAGGGCTGCCGTCCACTCCGCTCACAAGATCTCGGAGCAGAATTAGGCCGTTCGGCCCATCAGGTTGCATGTTGCAGCTGTATAAAACCTTGGTTAGGCCGCGTTTGGAGTACTGCGTGCAGTTCTGGTCACCGCACTACCAGAAGGACGTGGAAGCTTTGGAGAGAGTGTGAAGCAGGTTCACCAGGATGTTGCCGGGTCTCGAGGGTGTCGGCTGTGAGGAGAGGTTGGATAAACTAGGATTGTTTTCACTGGAAAGACGGAGGGGAGACCTGGTCTACAGAATGATGAGGGGCACAGACTGGGTGGATAAAGAATAAAGAAAATTACAGCACAGGAACAGGTCCTTCGGCCCTCCAAGCCTGCACCGACCATGCTGTCCGACTGAACTAAAACCCCCTACCCTTCCGGGGACCATATCCCTCTATTCCCATCCTATTCATCTATTTATCAAGACGCCCCTTAAAAGTCACTGTCGTAACTACTTCCACTACCTCCCCCGGCAGCGAGTTCCAGGCACCCACCACTCTCTGTGTAAAAACATGCCTTGTCCATCTCCTTTAAACCTTGCCCCTCGCACCTTAAACCTGTGCCCCCTAGTCATTGACTCTTCCACCCTGGGAAAAAGCTTCTGACTATCCACTCTGTCCATGCCCCTCATCATCTTGTAGACTTCTATCAGGTCTCCCCTCAACCCCCGTCACTCCAGTGAGCACAAACCAAGTTTCTCCAACCTCTCCTCATAGCCAATGCCCTCCATACCAGGCAACATCCTGGTAAATCTTTTCTGTACCCTCTCCAAAGCCTCCACATCCTTCTGGTAGTGTGGCGACCAGAATTGAACACTATATTCCAAGTGCGGCCTAACTAAGGTTCTATAAAGCTACAACATGACTTGCCAATTTTTAAACTCAGTGCCCCGGCTGATGAAGGCAAGCATGCCGTATGCCTTCTTGACTACCTTCTCCACCTGCGTTGCCACTGTCAGTGACCTGTGTACCTGTACACCCAGATCCCTCTGCCTATCAATACTCCTAAGGGTTCTGCCATTTACTGTATATTTCCCATATGTGTTAGATAGATAGAGGCTTTTTCCCCAGAGTGGAAGTGTTAATTACAAGGGGGCACAGGTTCAAGGTGAGAGGGGGGAAAGTTTAAGGAAGATGTGCAGGGGAAGTTTTTCATAGAGAGCGGTGGGTGCCTGGAACGCACTGCCAGAGGAGGTGGTGGAAGCAGGAACATTAACAACATTTAAGAGGCATCTGGATGGGTTCATGAATAGAGAGGGAATAGAGGGATACGGAGCGAGTAAGGGCAGAAGGTTTTATTTTAGTTCGGGCATCATGGTCAGCACGGGCTTGGAGGGGCTGAAGGGCCTGTTCCTGTGCTGGACTTTTCTTTGTTATTTGAGTCTCCTCCATTCGATCATGGCTGACATGTTTCTCAACCCCACTCTCCCACTTTTCCCCGTAACCATTGATCCCCTTACCAATCAAGAACCTATCTATCTCTGTCTTAAACACACTCGATGACCCGGCCTCCTCTGTGGCAATGAATTCCACAGATTCACCACTCTCTGGCTGAAGAAATTCCTCCTCATCTCGGTTCTAAAGGGTCGTCCCTTTACTCTGAGGCTGTGCCCTCGAGTTCTAGTCTCTCCCACTCATGGAAACATCTTCTACTCTATCCAGGCCTTACAGTATCCTGTAAGTTTCAATAAGATCCCCCCTCGTCCTTCTAAACTCCATCGACTGCAGACCCAGAGTCCTCAACCGTTCCTCATACGACAAACTCTTCATACCAGGGATCATTCTTGTGAACCTCCCCTGGACCCTTTCCAAGGCCAGCACATCCTTCCTTAGATACGGGGCCCAAAACTGCTCACAATACTCCAAATGGGGTCTGACCAGAGCCTTATACAGCCTCAGAAGTACATCCCTGCTCTTGTATTCTAGCCCTCTCGACACGAATGCTAATTGGTTTCAGATAAAGCTCGGCACAACATCGTGGGCCGAAGGGCCTGTTCTGTGCTGCACTGTTCTATGTCTATGTCTTTATTTATTATTGTTACAAGTAGACTTACATTAACACTGCGATGAAGTTACTGTGAAAATCCCCTAGTTGCCACACTCTGGCACCTGCTCGGGTAACACTGAGGGAGAATTTAACACGGCCAATGCACTCTCACCAGTATATCGTTCAGAATGTGGGAGGAAACCGGAGCACCCGGAGGAAACCCACGCAGACATGGGGAGAACGTGCAGACTCCACACAGACAGTCACCCAAACCCGGAATTGAACCCGGGTCCCTGGCGCTGTGAGGCAGCAGTGCTAACCCACTGTGCCACCGCGCTGCCCCGGGTCCCTGGCGCTGTGAGGCAGCAGTGCTAACCCACTGTGTCACCGTGCTGCCCCGGGTCCCAGGCGCTGTGAGGCAGCAGCGCTAACCCACTGTGCCACCGCGCTGCCCCGGGTCCCTGGCGCTGTGAGGCAGCAGCGCTAACCCACTGTGCCACCGCGCTGCCCCGGGTCCCTGGCGCTGTGAGGCAGCAGTGCTAACCCACTGTGCCACCGCGCTGCCCCGGGTCCCTGGCGCTGTGAGGCAGCAGCGCTAACCCACTGTGCCACCGTGCTGCCCCGGGTCCCTGGCGCTGTGAGGCAGCAGCGCTAACCCACTGTGCCACCGCGCTGCCCCGGGTCCCTGGCGCTGTGAGGCAGCAGTGCTAACCCACTGTGCCACCGCGCTGCCCCGGGTCCCTGGCGCTGTGAGGCAGCAGCGCTAACCCACTGTGCCACCGCGCTGCCACCATTTCTTGCACACATTACAAAGCATACTGTTCATAGAATACGTAGGGGAGAAGAAAAGGAGAGAGTGCAGAATGTAGTGTGACAGTCATAGCTAGGGTGCAGAGAAAGATCAACTTAATGCAAAGTAGGCCCATTCAAAAGTCTTGTTCTTGAGCCGATTGGTACGTGACCTCAGACTTTTATATCTTTTTCCCGAAGGAAGAAGGTGGAAGAGAGAATGCCCGGGGTGTGTGGGGTCCTTGATTATGCTGGCTGCTTTTCCCCGAGGCAGCGGGAAGTGTAGACAGAGTCAATGGATGGGAGGCTGGTTTGTGTGATGGACTGGGCTTCGTTCACGACCCTTTGTAGTTCCTTGCGGTCTTGGGCAGAGCAGGAGCCCCAGACCAAGCTGTGATACAACCAGAAAGAATGCTTTCTATGCATCTATAAAAGTTGGTGAGAGTCGTAGCTGACATGAGAAGGATGGCACAGAGAAGGAGCTGAGGCTGGCATAGATCAGCCATGATGGTATTGAATGGCGGGGCAGAATTGAAGGGCCAAATGGTCTGCTCCTGCTTCTAAAACTCACCTTATTGAGTTTTTTGAGAAAGTGACCAAGGAGGTGGATGGGGGCAGGGCAGTGGACGTGGTATATATGGATTTTAGTAAGGCGTTTGATAAGGTTCACCATGGTAGGCTTCTGCAGAAAATGCAGATGTATGGGATTGGGGGTGATCTAGGAAATTGGATCAGGAATTGGCTAGCGGATAGGAAACAGAGGGTGGTGGTTGATAGTAAATATTCATCATGGAGTGCGGTTACAAGTGGTGTACCTCAGGGATCTGTTTTGGGGCCACTGCTGTTTGTAATATTTATTAATGATCTGGATGAGGGTATAGTTGGGTGGATTAGCAAATTTGCTGATGACACCAAAGTCGGTGGTGTGGTAGACAGTGAGGAAGGGTGTCGTAGTTTGCAGGAAGACTTAGACAGGTTGCAAAGTTGGGCCGAGAGGTGGCGGATGGAGTTTAATGCGGAGAAGTGTGAGGTAATTCACTTTGGTAGGAATAACAGATGTGTTGAGTATAGGGCTAACGGGAGGACTTTGAATAGTGTGGAGGAGCAGAGGGATCTAGGTATATGTGTGCATAGATCCCTGAAAGTTGGGAATCAAGTAGATAAGGTTGTTAAGAAGGCATATGGTGTCTTGGCGTTTATTGGTAGGGGGATTGAATTTAGGAGTCGTAGCGTTATGTTGCAACTGTACACAACTCTGGTGCGGCCGCACTTGGAGTACTGTGTGCAGTTCTGGTCCCCACATTACAGGAAGGATGTGGAGGCTTTGGAGAGGGTGCAGAGGAGGTTTACCAGGATGTTGCCTGGTATGGAGGGGAGATCCTATGAGGAGAGGCTGAGGGATTTGGGATTGTTTTCGCTGGAAAGGCGGCGGCTAAGAGGGGATCTTATTGAAACATATAAGATGATTAGAGGTTTAGATAGGGTGGATAGTGATCGCCTTTTTCCTCTGATGGAGAAATCCAGCACGAGGGGGCATGGCTTTAAATTGAGGGGGGGTAGTTATAGAACCGATGTCAGGGGTAGGTTCTTTACCCAGAGGGTGGTGAGGGATTGGAATGCCCTGCCAGCATCAGTAGTAAATGCGCCTAGTTTGGGGGCGTTTAAGAGATCCGTAGATAGGTTCATGGACGAAAAGAAATTGGTTTAGGTTGGAGGGTCACAGTTTTTTTTTTTAACTGGTCGGTGCAACATCGTGGGCCGAAGGGCCTGTTCTGCGCTGTAATGTTCTATGTTCTATGTTCTATGTTCTATCTCTTGTGTTCAGGCCGCGAGAGAGTTCCAGGATTTTGACCCCAGCCACAGTGAAGGAATGGCCGATATATTTCCCAGTCGGGATGGTGAGTGACTCGGAGGGGGAACCTCCAGATGGGGGTGTTCCCAGGTATCTGCTGCCCTTGTCCTTTTAGACGGTAGAGGTGGTGGGTTTGGAAGGTGCTGCCTAAGGAGCCTTGCGTACAGAATCCTGGCAGAGAGGTGCTGAGGATGTGAAGTTCGAAGAGGATTAAGAAGCATTGTTTGATGTTCAGAGTTGATTTGGAAGTCTGAGATATGATGTTCCCACTGGCTGGTCTCAGCATGTACTGTGTCAGTCAGTCTCTCCCGGCTATGTTTTACTGATCACACTGCCCACAGCATGAAAACTACATTGTAGAATATTACTCGGTAAACATTCAGCAATTAATATCTTCTTAGAGATACCATCGATACCATCCAGGACAAAGCAGCCCCGCTCGATCGACACGCTAACCACAAACACTCACTCCCTCCACCACCGACGCACAGTGACAGCCGTGAGTACCATCTACAAGATGCACTGCAGCGACTCACCAAGGCTCCTTAGGCAGCACCTTCCAAACCCACCACCTCTACCATCTAGAAGGACAAGGGCAGCAGATACCTGGGAACACCCCCACCTGGAGGTTCCCCCTCCGAGTCACTCACCATCCCGACTGGGAAATATATCGGCCGTTCCTTCACTGTGGCTGGGGTCAAAATCCTGGAACTCCCTCCCTAACAGCGCTGTGGGTGTACCTACACCACCCGGGGACTGCAGCGGGTACAAGATGGCGGCTCACCCACCACCTCCTCACGGGGCAATGAGGGACAGGGAATAAATGCTGGGTTTGGCCGGCGATGCTCAGATCCTGTGGAAATTAATAGCAGAAAGAGATAGTGGGACTGAGAAGCTCGCGCAGTCAATATTACACTCCAGCATTTGCAGACTGTCTGTGAGGTGGGGGGGGGGGGCGAAATCACTGCACTCTGAGCATAACCCGTCTCCCCATTCACTATTGTGGAGCCTCCATTCAGAGTATCTGTGTGAGTGTGAGAGAGAGTGTGAGAGAGAGTGTGAGAGAGAGTGTGAGAGAGAGAGTGTGAGAGAGAGTGTGTGAGAGAGAGAGAGTGTGTGAGAGAGTGTGTGAGAGAGAGAGTGTGTGTGAGAGTGTGTGTGTGTGTGTGTGAGAGTGTGTGTGTGAGAGTGTGTGTGAGAGAAAGTGTGTGTGAGAGAGAGAAAGTGTGTGTGAGAGAGTGTGTGTGTGTGAGTGTGTGTGAGAGAGAGTGAGAGAGAGAGTGTTTGAAAGAGAGAGAGTGTGTGAGAGAGAAGAGAGTGTTTGAAAGAGAGAGAGTGTGTGAGAGAGAGAGTGTGTGTGTGTGTGAGAGTGTGTGTGTGTGAGAGTGTGTGTGTGAGAGAGTGTGTGTGTGAGAGAGTGTGTTTGTGAGAGAGAGAGTGTGTGTGAGAGAGAGAGAGTGTGTTTGTGAGAGAGAGAGTGTGTGTGAGAGAGAGAGAGAGTGTGTGTGAGAGAGAGAGAGCCATCTCTGCCCATCCCCTCCAAAAGGCCTTGACTCCGTGCTGAAGTGCGGTGCCCTGAGTGGGGGCCGCCGTGCTGAGCACAGCATTAATCAACCTCTCGTTCTAAAGCTTCATTGTGAATGAGGCTCAGGCTGTTCGACGGCAAAGCGGTGGAAACAAAGGAGTGGGAATCGGGTGAATGGAGTGAATTGCTGGGATTGCAACTTCAGGAGGCATTCGATTAAGCAGAGGCATGTCACCTGTGTGAAGAATTACAATGGCTTCTCTGCCTATTGTCCCCTCGCTTCTATTAATAAAACCCCAGCCTCTCCCACCTTCATCCTTCCCTTCCCTTTGATCACCGTCTGGAATCACGCCATCAGCCCTGACAGGTTTGCTTACAAACACTCCTTCCCTCCCCTGCATCCTGTCTGAGATTATACCTGACGTCCCACCTCATTCCTGCTGCCAAGAAGCATGGCTTTGCACCTCTCCGTGCTGAATCTAATCCTCTGTACATCTGTTGGTGTTCCCCTGGAGTCTGTCACTGTCCCCCTCGCTGCGTTTCCCAGTTCAGGATCGGCACCCCGGTGCTGCGGTTACGCAGGACGCAGGGTCTTTTCTTCACGGACCCCGTTTCGGTCCTTGACATCTTTTTGATGTGTTGAATCTCTCTCTGCGATTTTGAGTGATTCTCGCTGCCCGTTCCTTGGCCTCTTGTTGTGAACCTTGCCCCTGAATCCTGATGTCAGTCACCCCGGGACTCCGCACGTGACAAATGTTTCTATTCTGTGCGGCTTGGACCAGGCATTGTGGGGTGGCACTGCTGCCTCCCAGCGCCAGGGACCCCGGGTTCGATTCCCGGACTTGGGTCACCGTCTGTGTGGAGACTGCACGTTCTCCCCGTGTCTGCGTGGGTTTCCTCCGGGTGCTCCGGTTTCCTCCCACAGTCTGAAAGACGTGCTGGTTAGGGTGCATTGGCCGTGCTAAATTCCCCCTCAGTGTTACCCGAACAGGCGCCGGAGTGTGGCCACTAGGGGATTTTCATGGTAACTTCATTGCAGTGTTAATGTAAGCCGACTTGTAACACTAATAAATAAACATTGGTGCGGCCACATTTGGAGCGCTGCGGACAATTCTGGTCGCCCTGTTACAGGAAGGATGTTATTAAACTGGAAAGGGGACAAGAAGAATTCACAAAGCTGATTTGATTTGATTTGATTTATTATTGTCACATGTATTAACATACAGTGAAACGTATTGTTACTTGCGCGCTATACAGACAAAGCATACCGTTCATAGAGAAGAAAAGGAGAGAGCGCAGAATGTAGTGTTATAGTCATAGCTAGGGTGTAGAGAAAGATCAACTTAATGCGAGGTCGGTCCATTCAAAAGTCTGACAGCAGCAGGGAAGAAGCTGTTCTTGAGTCGGTCGGTACGTGACCTCAGACTTTTGTATCTTTTTCCCGATGGAAGAAGGTGGAAGAGAGAATGTCCGGGGTGCGTGGGGTCCTTAATTATGCTGGCTGCTTTTCCGAGGCAGCGGGAAGTGTAGACGGAGTCAATGGATGGGAGGCTGGTTTGTGTGATGGACTGGGTTTCATTGTACTTTCTTGCAATTTGGTCAGAGCAGGAGCCCATACCAAGTTGTGATACATCCAGAAAGAATGCTTTCTATGGTGCATCTGTAAAGGTTGATGAGAGTTGTAGCGGACATGCCAAATTTCCTTAGTCTTCTGAGAAAGTAGAGGCGTTGGTGGGCTTTCTTAACTATAGTGTCGGCATGGGGGGACCAGGACAGGTTGTTGGTGATCTGGACACCTAAAAACCTGAAGCTCTCGACCCTTTCTACTTCGTCCCCATTGATGTAGACAGGGGCATGTTCTCCTTTACGCTTCCTGGAGTCGATGACAATCTCCTTCGTTTTGTTGACATTGAGGGAGAGATTATTGTTGCCGCACCAGTTCACCAGATTCTCTATCTCATTCCTGTACTCTGTCTCGTCGTTGCTTGAGATCCGACCCACTACGGTGGTGTCATCAGCAAACTTGAAAATCGAGTTGGAGGGGAATTTGGCCGCACAGTGATAGGTGTATAAGGAGTATAGTAGGGGGCTGAGAACACAGCCTTGTGGGCACCGGTGTTGAGGATGATCGCGGAGGAGGTGTTGTTGCCTATCCTTACTGATTGTGGTCTGTGAGTTACATTTAAAAGATATTTGGACAGGTACCTGGATGGGAGAGATTTGGAGGGATATGGGCCAAGCACAGGCAAATGGGACTCGTTCAGTTTAGATGACATGAAGATTGGTGGAGTTGCTGATAGTGCCGGGGATTGTCAGAGGATACAACAGGATATCGATAGATTGGAGACTTGGGCACAGAAATGGCAGATGGAGTTTAATCCGGATAAATGCGAGGTGATGCATTTTGGAGGATCAAATATAGGTGTGAATTATACTGTAAATGGCAGAACCCTGAGGAACATTAACATACAGAGGGACCTGGGCGTGCAGGTCCACAGTTCCCTAAAAGTGGCAACACAGACGGCCAAGATGATTAAGAAGGCCTATGGAATGCTTACCTTCATCAGCCGGGGCATTGAGTACAAGAGTTGGGGAATCATGTTGCAGCTATATAAAACCTGGGTTAGGCCGCATTTGGAGTATTGCGTGCAGTTCTGGTCACCACACTCCCAGAAGAAGGTGGAAGCTTTGGAGAGAGTGTGAAGCAGGTTCACCAGGATGTTGCCGGGTCTCGAGGGTGTCGGCTATGAGGAGAGGTTGGATAAACTAGGATTGTTTTCACTGGAAAGACGGAGGTTGAGGGGAGACCTGGTCTACAGAATGATGAGAGGCACAGACAGGGTGGATAGTCAGAGGCTTTTCCCCCAGGGTGGAAGGGTCAGTTACAACGGGGCGCAGGTTCAAGGTGAGAGGGGGAAAGTTTAAGGGAGATGTGCGGGGGGGAGTTTTTCATGCAGAGAGCGGTGGGTGCCTGGAACGCGCTGCCAGAGGAGGTGGTGGAAGCAGGAACATTAACAACATTTAAGAGGCATCTGGATGGGTCCCTGGATAGGGAGGGAATAGAGGGATACGGACTGGGTAAGGGCAGAAGGTTTATTTTAGTTTAGTTAGGGCATCATGATCAGCACGGGTTTGGAGGGCCGAAGGGCCTGTTTCCGTGCTGTCTCTCTCTATGTCTCTATCACCTCAACCCTCAGTGCCCACACAGGAGAAGAGGGTTCCCATCCTGTGATGTCCGCAGTTTCCGGGAATCCTCACTTCCCTCGGGAACCCGGTGGCGTTCCTGGAAGGAGTGCGTCAAGCTGCTGGGTTGGGTAACAGCGACAACTACAACCTGCGTTTACGTGGCGCCTATCCCAATCACGTTACAGAAGGGGACGCAGTCCTACAGCTGGGCGTTTTCTCCTTGCTTTACTCCGAGCCAGGGTTTTGGCGGTTGGTATTAAAGTATAAAGTTTATTTATTTGTGTTACAAGTAAGGCTTACATTAACACGGCAATGAAGTTACTGTGACAATCCCCTAGTCGCCACACTCCTGTTTGGGTAACACTGAGGGAGAATTTAGCACGGCCAATGCACCCTAACCCGCACGTCTTTCAGACTGTGGGAGGAAACCGGAGCACCCGGAGGAAACCCACGCAGACACGGGGAGAACGTGCAGACTCCGCACAGACAGTGACCCAAGTCGGGAATCGAACCCGGGTCCCTGGCGCTGTGAGGCAGCAGCACTAAACACTGTTCCACCGTGCGATATTATTGCTAGATTCGAGAAACTCAGCTAATGTTCCGGGGACCCGGGTTCGAATCCCCCCACGGTAGGTGGTGGAATTTGAATTCAATAAAAAATATTTGGAATTAAGAATCTCCAGATGACCCATTGTCGGAAAAACCCATCTGGTTCACTAATGTCCTTTAGGGAAGGAAATCTGCCGTCCTTACCCGGTCTGGCCTACATGTGACTCCAGAGCCACAGCAATGTGGTTGACTCTCAACTGCCCTCCAAGGGCAACTAGGGATGGGCAATAAATGCTGGGCCCAGCCAGCGACGCCCTTGTCCCACAAATGAATGTTAAAAAAGCCTTTATTCATTGCTTTCTGAAGCTGCCCAGGCTTTGTGTCGGCCAGACTGGCTGAGGTAGAAGCTTCACACTCGAATGCCCCCTCTTGGGGGGGAGGGGGATCGATTCTGTGACCTTTCCCTGTCCTTGACCTCCCTGTGTTGGCGTGTGCTGCAGCTGGTATTGAGTGAGTGATCGTCACGGTGAGAGGGGAAGGGGTGACGGAGTGGGACCCAGTTCGATGGGGTTGACGGGGTTGTCAGTCCGACCCAGTTCGATGGGGGTTGACGGGGGTTGTCAGTCCAGCCTCTGCTCCCTTTCTGACAGGTTTATCCTTTACAGCAAGCACACAGCCCCCCTCTCCCTCCCACACACACAGTAACACTCTGTAAATCACAGCTCTGACACCTCTCAGTACTGAATCAAGGGCCCGTCTGCGCTAATGAGACATTTCCACAATCCTTTCAGACTTTCCCCGTGTCAGCATCTCAGCTCATTGTGGAGAATAGGATTCAACGCTCGCCCGCCCCAGCACAGAAACACATTCAATTATTCTCCCTTTCCCCGAGCCCCCCCGAGCCCAACTCCCATCCCCCCAGCCCAACATCTCCACCGCCCACTCCCACCCCGAGACCACCTCCCATCCCCCAGCCCAACATCTCCCCCTCCCACTCCCACCCCGAGCCCACCTCCCATCCCCCCAGCCCAACATCTCCCCCTACCCCGAGTCCCCCCGAGCCCACCTCCCATCCCCCAGCCCGACATCTCCCCCTACCCCGAGCCCACCTCCCATCCCCCCAGCCCGACATCTCCCCCTACCCCGAGCCCACCTCCCATCCCCCAGCCCGACATCTCCCCCTACCCCGAGCCCCCCCGAGCCCACCTCCCATCCCCCCAGCCCGACATCTCCCCCTACCCCGAGTCTCCCCGAGCCCACCTCCCATCCCCCCAGCCCGACATCTCCCCCCTACCCCGAGCCCCCCCGAGCCCACCTCCCATCCCCCCTCAACCCCCCATCTCCCCTCCCGCTCCCACCCCGAGCCCACCTCCATCCCCCACTCCACTATCTCCCCCTCCCGCTCCCACCCTGAGCCCACCTCCCATCCCCCCCTCACCCCCATCACACTCTCTCACCCCACTCGAGCCCACTTCCAATCCCCCTCATCTCCCTCTCTATCTCCCCCTACTCCCTCCCTGAGCCCACCTCCCCATCCCCCCTCATCTCTCCCTCCCCTCCCATTTCCCTCTCCCTCCCCCTCATTTGCCATCCATATCTCCCCTCCCCCATTCCCCCTCGCTTCTTCCTCCTCCCCTCTCCTCCCCCTCCCTCTCTCTTCCTCCCTCTCCCCTCCCCCCCCTCCCCCTCCCTCCCCCCTCCCCCCTCCTCCCCCTCCCCTCTCCTCCCCCTCCCCCTCTCCTCCCCCTCCCCCTCCCCCTCCCCCTCCCCCTCTCCTCCCCCTCCCCTCCTCCCCTCCCCCTCTCCTCCCCCTCCCCTCTCCTCCCCCTCCCTCCTCCCCTCCCTCCCCCTCCCCTTCCTCCTCCCTCCCCCTCTCCTCCCTCTCTCTGCTCCCTCTCCCCCTCCTCTCCTCCTCCCCCTCCCTCTCCTCCCCCTCCCTCTCCTCCCCCACCCCCTCTCCTCCCCATCTCCTCCCCCTCCCATCTCCCTCTCCCCCTCCCCTCTCCCCCTCCCCCTCCCCTCTCCCCCTCCCCTCTCCCCCTCCCTCCCCTCCCCTCCCCTCCCCCTCCCCCTCCCTCCCTTCCCTCCCCTTCCCCTCCACCTCTCCTCCCTCCCCTTCCCCCTCCACCTCTCCTCCCCTCCCTCTCCTCCCCTCCCCTCCCCTCCTCCCTCCCATCTCCCCCTCCTCCCCCTCCCCTCTCCCCCTCCTCCCCCTCCCCTCTCCCCCTCCCACCCTCGCCTCCCCCTCCACCTCTCATCCTCCACCTCTGAAGACTCGAAGTCTCGGTGCTGCATAGCCCTGTAATCCCCTCCCCCCCTCCGCCGCCCACTTCTCGCGGGGGAGCAGCTGGAAGGGCCGAATGGCCTACTCCTGCTTCTAGTTTCTATGTTTCTCTCTCCCCAGCACGTTACCCAAAGGGCCATGCTCGACCAGCCGGCCATGACTGGGGAGCACAGGAGCTGTTCCGTCCTCACCGCGCCCCGGGCGAGGGTCCCCTCTCCAGAGAAGCTTCCATCTGGGCAGCCGATGGCACAGGTTGGCCGTGACCTACTCAGGAGACAGAAAGGCGAGCGGATCCACGTGCCAGTTTCAGCGGGAGACCGTGTGATTTTGGTGTGAGTGGCAGGGTGGCACAGTGGGTTCGCACTGCTGCCTCACAGCGCCAGGACCCGGGTTCGATTCCCGGCTTGGGTCACTGTCTGTGTGGAGTCTGCACGTTCTCCCCGTGTCTGCGTGGTTTTCCTCCGGGCGCTCCGGTTTCTTCCCACAGTCTGAAAGACGTGCTGGTTCGGGTGCATTGGCCGTGCTAAATTCTCCCTCAGTGTTACCCGAACAGGAGTGTGGCGACTTGGGGATTTTCACAGTAACTTCATCGCAGTGTTAATGTAAGCCTTACTTGTGACACTAATAAATAAACTTTCAACTATGTAGGACACATGTAACATTGTGTGCTCCCCACCCCAGCAGCCAAGAACTCCCCCCGGGCGTCCCATTCATTTTTAATGTGACAGTTACCTCTCCTGTTAGCACCAGCACGCAACATGTTATCATTATTCATTAAAGCCTTCCCAATCAGTCCGCGCACTCTCTCACCACTCAAACCAGTCACATTGACAATACTGTCAGCTTGAGAACACCCCCCGCCCTCCCTACCTCACACAAAGCAACTCCTCGGTCTAAAAAACATCCCTCACTTTTCCTCCGGTTTTTTTGTATTCATTCACGGGACACGGGCGTCACTGGCTGGGCCCAGCATTTATTGCCCAACCCTAGTTGCCCTTGGAGGGCAGTTGAGAGTCAACCACATTGCTGTGGCTCTGGAGTCACATGTAGGCCAGACCAGGTAAGGACGGCAGATTTCCTTCCCTAAAGGAACCAGATGGGTTTTTCCGACAATGGGTCATCAGTAGATTCTTAATTCCAGATTTTTTTTTTTCTGAATTCCAAATTCACCATCTGCCGTGGCGGGATTTGAACCCGGGTCCCCAGAACATTAGCTGAGTTTCTGGATTAATAATCCAGCGATAATATTGTAAATTATTCCTTCGTGGATTTGGCCAATTCGTTAACATTTAAGAAAAACTTGGACGGGTTCATGGATGAGAGGAGTGTGGAGGGATATGGTCCAAGTGCAGGTCAGTGGGACTAGGCATAAAATGGTTCGGCACAGACAAGAAGGGCCAAAAGGAATGTTTCTGAGCTGTAATTTTCTATGGTTCTATGGTTCTATGGATTGGCCATGTTAAATTGCCCCTTAGTGTCCAAAGGTGTGTAGGTTAGGGGGATTGGCCATGCTAAATTGTCCCTTAGTGTCCAAAGATGTGCGGGTTAGATGGATTGGCCATGCTAAATTGCTCCTTAATGTCCAAAGATGTGCAGGTTAGATGGATTGGCCGTGCTAAATTGTCCCTTAGTGTCCAAAGATGTGCAGGTTAGGTGGATTGGCCATGCTAAATTGCCCCTTAGTGTCCAAAGATGTGCAGGTTAGGTGGATTGGCCGTGCTAAATTGTCCCTTAGTGTCCAAAGATGTGCAGGTTAGGTGGATTGGCCATGCTAAATTATCCCTTAGTGTTCAAAGATGTGCAGGTTAGATGGATTGGCCGTGCTAAATTGCCCCTTAGTGTCCAAAGATGTGCAGGTTAGGTGGATTGGCCATGCTAAATTATCCCTTAGTGTTCAAAGATGTGCAGGTTAGATGGATTGGCCGTGCTAAATTGCCCCTTAGTGTCCAAAGATGTGCAGGTTAGGTGGATTGGCCGTGCTAAATTGCCCCTTAGTGTCCAAAGGTGTGCAGGTTAGATGGATTGGCCATGGTAAATGCACAGCGTTATGGGGATAGGGCCTGGCAGAGAGTTGGTGGCAGCCCGATGGGCCGAATGGCCATCTCCTGCACTGTTGGGATTCTCTGGAACTCCCTCCTTCTTTTGTGGAAGGATTTGCTGTCGTACAGCACGCTGGCCTGGCCCCGGATGTCCTGGAGGCACTCACTGTCGCTGTGCGGTTTGCTGTTGTAATGTCCGTAGCGGGCGTGCAGTGGCCCTTCTGTACAATCGCAGCAACTTCTCACTGGCTGTCTTTCTGACGTACGGTTCTACAATTGGGGTGAGGGCGTGTGGTCTGTGTGTGTCTTCCACTCGGCGAGGAACATTGATGGGGAAGGGCTGGGAGTGAGTGTGGGAGTGTGAGAGTGAGGGATTTTGATTTGATTTAATTTATTATTGTCACATGTATTAACATACAGTGAAAAGTATTGTTTCTTGCGCACTATACAGATAAAACATACCGTTCATAGAGAAGGAAATGAGAGAGTGCAGAATGTAGTGTTACAGTCATAGCTAGGGTGTAGAGAAAGATCAACTTAATGTGAGGTAGGTCCATTCAAAAGTCTGACGGCAGTAGGGAAGAAGCTGTTCTCGAGTCGGTTGGTGCGTGTCCTCAGGCTTTTGTATCTTTTTCCCGAGGGAAGAAGGTGGAAGAGAGAATGTCCGGGGTGCGTTGGGTCCTTAATTATGCTGCTGCTTTTCCGAGGCAGTGGGAAGTGTAGACAGAGTCAATGGATGGGAGGCTGGTTTGAGTGATGGACTGGGCTTCATTCACGACCTTTTGTAGTTTCTTGTGGTCTTGGGCAGAGCAGGAGCCCCAGACCAAGTTGTGATACAACCAGAAAGAATGCTTTCTATGGGGCATCTGTAAAAGTTGGTGAGAGTCGTAGCTGACATGGCAAATTTCCTTAGTCTTCTGAGAAAGTAGAGGCTTTGGTGGGGCTTTTTTAACTATAATGGGAGTGTGAGGGAGTGTGAGGGAGTGTGAGGGAGTGTGAGGGAGTGAGTGAGTGTGAGGGAGTCAGAGAGAGAGAGTGTGGGAGTGACAGTGAGGGAGTGTGGGATTGTGAAAGTGAGAGGGTGTGGGAGTGAGGGAGTGTGGGAGTCAGAGAGGAGTGTGGGAGTGAGGGAGTGACGGTGAGGGAGTGACGGAGTGTGGGAGTGTGGGAGTGTGGGAGTGTGAGAGTGTGAGAGTGAGAGGGTGAGAGGGTGAGGGAGTGTGGGAGTGAGGGAGTGAGGGAGTGACGGTGAGGGAGTGACGGAGTGTGGGAGTGTGGGAGTGTGGGAGTGTGGGAGTGTGGGAGTGTGAGAGTGTGAGAGTGAGAGGGTGAGAGGGTGAGGGAGTGTGGGAGTGAGGGAGTGACGGTGAGGGAGTGATGGAGTGAGAGGGTGTGGGAGTGACGGTGAGGGAGTGTGAGAGTGACGGTGAGGGAGTGACGGCGAGGGAGTGAGAGTGTGTGGGAGTGAGGGAGTGAGAGAGTGTGGGAGTATGGGAGTGACGGTGAGGAAGTGAGGGAGTGACGGTGAGGGAGTGAGGGAGTGTGGGAGTGACGGTGAGGGAGTGTGGGAGTGACGGTGAGGGAGTGTGGGAGTGACGGTGAGGGAGTGTGGGAGTGACGGTGAGGGAGTGCGGGAGTGACGGTGAGGGAGTGAGAAAGTGTGGGAGTGACGGTGAGGGAGTGAGAGAGTGACGGTGAGGGAGTGAGAAAGTGAGGGAGTGACGGTGAGGGAGTGAGGGAGTGCGGGAGTGACGGTGAGGGAGTGCGGGAGTGACGGTGAGGGAGTGCGGGAGTGACGGTGAGGGAGTGAGAAAGTGACAGTGAGGGAGTGTGGGAGTGACGGTGAGGAAGTGAGGGAGTGAAGGTGAGGGAGTGAGGGAGTGTGGGAGTGACGGTGAGGGAGTGTGGGAGTGACGGTGAGGGAGTGTGGGAGTGACGGTGAGGGAGTGAGAAAGTGAGGGAGTGACGGTGAGGGAGTGAGGGAGTGTGGGAGTGACGGTGAGGGAGTGCGGGAGTGACGGTGAGGGAGTGAGAGAGTGAGGGAGTGACGGTGAGGGAGTGAGAGAGCGTGTGTCTCCTCCTGCCAGGGAGATCTGGATGCATCTTGGAGTGACAGGGGTCCGAGGCGGGGGTGGGGGGTGGGGGGTGCAGTGTTGGAGGAGCAGAGTTTCTGCTCGGGGGCTCCCAGACTTGAGTGGGAGCGTTCAGTGGGCTGAGAAAGCCCCTGGTGTAATCGAGGTCAGTGCAGACACTTAGCCAAGCAGCCCGACTCTCCTCCAGGGCCCCTGCGCTGTGAAGGAGCTTTCTGAAGAGGTATCAAATGTTGGCTGCCCTTCGCTTAGCCCTGGCTCGGGGAGATACCAGGCAGCGTCTTTCCCCACCTTTGCCTCAGTGCCGCTTGCCGTGCAGGGCAGGGGGATTGGGAACAGCGGGCGCAATGTTCCGGGCACACCCTCCATGGGAACCATAGCGGGCGGGACACGGACGGTGCAAAACTTCCAGTCACCGCGGGTGGGATTTTCCCGTCTTGGAGCGAGTGCGGCCGGAACATCTCGCCCAGCGTATTAACACTGGAACTTTGACAGGACTGTTCCCGATGGTCTCAGCGAGAGAGAGAGTGAGATTACTGGGAATATACTGGGGGTCTCAGCGAGAGAGAGAGGGAGAGAGATTACTGGGAATATACTGGGGGTCTCAGCGAGAGAGAGAGGGAGAGAGATTACTGGGAATATACTGGGGGTCTCGGAGAGAGAGAGAGAGAGATTACTGGGAATATACTGGGGGTCTCAGTGAGAGAGAGAGAGATTACTGGGAATGTACTGGGGATCTCAGCAAGAGAGAGAGGGAGAGAGATTACTGGGAATATACTGGGGGTCTCAGTGAGAGAGAGAGAGATTACTGGGAATGTACTGGGGGTGTCAGCAAGAGAGAGAGGGAGAGAGATTACTGGGAATATACTGGGGGTCTCAGGGAGAGTGATAGAGATTACTGGGAATATACTCGGGGTCTCGGAGAGAGAGAGGGAGAGAGATTACTGGGAATATACTGGGGGTCTCAGCGAGTGAGAGAGAGAGAGATTACTGGGAATATACTGGGGGTCTCAGCGAGTGAGAGAGAGAGAGATTACTGGGAATATACTGGGGGTCTCGGAGAGGGAGAGAGAGTTTACTGGGAATATACTGGGGGTCTCAGCGAGAGAGAGAGAGATTACTGGGAATATACTAGGGGTCTCAGAGAGGGAGAGAGAGATTACTGGGAATATACTGGGGGTCTCAGCGAGAGAGAGAGAGATTACTGGGAATATACTGGGGGTCTCAGGGAGAGAGAGAGAGATTACTGGGAATATACTCGGGGTCTCGGAGAGAGAGAGGGAGAGAGATTACTGGGAATATACTGGGGGTCTCAGCGAGTGAGAGAGAGAGAGATTACTGGGAATATACTGGGGGTCTCAGCGAGTGAGAGAGAGAGATTACTGGGAATATACTTGGGGTCTCAGCGAGAGAGAGAGAGATTACTGGGAATAGACTGGGGTCTCGGAGAGAGAGAGAGAGAGATTACTGGGAATATACTGGGGGTCTCGGAGAGAGAGAGAGAGATTACTGGGAATATACTGGGGGTCTCAGCGAGAGAGAGAGAGAGATTACTGGGAATATACTGGGGGTCTCAGCGAGAGAGAGAGAGATTACTGGG
Source organism: Mustelus asterias (assembly GCF_964213995.1). Taxonomy (NCBI): domain Eukaryota; kingdom Metazoa; phylum Chordata; class Chondrichthyes; order Carcharhiniformes; family Triakidae; genus Mustelus; species Mustelus asterias. The sequence continues at coordinate 104,541 of NW_027590707.1, forward strand.
AATATACTGGGGGTCTCAGCGAGTGAGAGAGAGAGATTACTGGGAATATACTTGGGGCCTCAGCGAGAGAGAGAGAGATTACTGGGAATAGACTGGGGTCTCGGAGAGAGAGAGAGATTACTGGGAATAGACTGGGGTCTCGGAGAGAGAGAGAGAGAGATTACTGGGAATATACTGGGGGTCTTGGAGAGAGAGAGAGAGAGATTACTGGGAATATACTGGGGGTCTCGGAGAGAGAGAGATTACTGGGAATATACTGGGAGTCTCGGAGAGAGAGAGATTACTGGGAATGTACTGGGGGTCTCAGTGAGAGAGAGAGAAAGGGAGAGATTACTGGGAATATACTGGGGGTCTCAGCGAGAGAGAGAGAAAGGGAGGGATTAGTGGGAGCTCCGGTTTCTCCCACACTTTAAAGATGTGCAGGTTAGGTGGATCGGCCATGCTAAATTGCCCCTTAGTGTCCAATGGATGTGCAGCTTGGGGGATTAGCGGGATAAATGTGCGGAGTAACGGGGTAGAGCTTGGCTGGGGTGTTCTGTCAGAGGGTTGATGCCTCCGGGCGCACTGTATGGATACTCTGACTTGGGTTAGACCTGTTCTTGTTGCTGGTTCTGGGTCCGCTGGGGGAGCTGGGTGCTGTTCGGGTCTCATTACTGGAATGGTTATTGATAAGGATGTAAATTAAATTACCGTTTTACATGCTGGTAATTAATTGTTCCGCAGGTCACTGCTGGTTCCTGTCAGAGACTGGGAACGCAGAGTGGTAGTTGCATAATTCATCAGCCTGCGCTTTTAACCACACGACACTGTCCCCTCAGGGAGGGGGGGGGAGGTGGGGGGGACAGGGGGCCGGGGGGACGTGGGGGAGGGGTGGGGGGGGGGCAGTTGGTTATCCACACTCCTCTCTGGATCTGCTGCAGTTTAAAATCTACTGGGGAGACACTACCTTCTGCTGCTTTCAGAGCCCTCAATAGCCGGTGATTATAAAGGGTTCGAAAGCAGCCTTAATGCTCTCTCCCCAGTTCTCTCTGTGTCCTTCTGTGCTCATGATGCGGAGATGCCGGCGTTGGACTGGGGTGGGCGCAGTAAGAAGTCTCACAACACCAGGTTAAAGTCCAACAGGTTTATTTGGTAGCACGAGCTTTCGGAGCGCTGCCCCTTCATCAGGTGAGTGGAGGATTGGGTTCACCAACAGGGCAATATACAGACACAGACTCAATTTCAAGATAATGGCTGGAATGCGAGTCTTTACAGGTAATCAAATCTTTACAGGTACAGACAATGTGAGTGGAGAGAGGGTTAAGCACAGGTTAAAGAGATGTGTATTGTCTCCAGCCAGGACAGTTGGTGAGATTTTGCAAGCCCAGGCAAGTCGTGGGGGTTGCAGATAGTGTGACATGAACCCAAGGTTGAGGCCGTCCTCATGCGTGCGGAACTCGGCTATCAGTCTCTGCGTTACGACAACGCAGAATCACCAGCGGAAACTGATCAGCCATGATCTTGTTGAATGGCGGGGCAGGCTTGAAGGGCCAGATGGCCTACTCCTGCTCCTATTTCTTATGTTCTTATGATAGCCGAGGAGATTCACCAGGATGTTGCCTGGGACGGAGCATTTGAGTTATAAGGAGAGACTGGATAGGCTTGGGTTGTTTTCTCTGGGGCAGAGAAGGCTGATTTGATTTGATTTATTATTGTCACGTGTATTAACATACAGTGAAAAGTATTGTTTCTTGCGCGATATACAGACAAAGCATACCGTTCATAGAGGAGGAAAGGAGAGAGTGCAGAATGTAGTGTTACAGTCATAGCTAGGGTGTAGAGAAAGCTCAACTTAATGCGAGGTCGGTCCATTCAAAAGTCTGACAGCAGCAGGGAAGAAGCTGTTCTTGAGTCGGTTCGTACGTGACCTCAGACTTTTGTATCTTTTTCCCGAAGGAAGAAGGTGGAAGAGAGAATGTCTGGGGTGCGTGGGGTCCTTGATTATGCCGGCTGCTTTGCCGAGGCAGCGGGAAGTGTAGACAGAGTCAATGGATGGGAGGCTGGTTTGCGTGATGGACTGGGCTACGCTCACAATCCTTTGTAGTTCCTTGCGGTCTTGGGCAGAGCAGGAGCCCATACCAAGCTGTGATACAACCAGAAAGAATGCTTTCTATGTTGCATCTGTAAAAGTTGGCGAGAGTCGTAGCTGACATCCCAAATTTCATTAGCCTCCTGAGAAAGTAGAGGCGTTGGTGGGGCTTCTTTAACTATAGTGTCGGCATGGGGGGGACCAGGACAGATTGTTGGTGATCTGGACACCTAAAAACTTGAAACTCTCGAACCATTTCTACCTTTCGACCATTTCATGAGGGGGAGGGGGACATGATTGAGGTGTGTAAGATTGTGACAGGGTGTTGACAGGGTGTGTCGGGGGTCAGCTGTTCCCTTTGGTTGAGGGGTCAGTCACGAGGGGGCACAGTTTTAGGGCGAGGCGCAGGAGATCCAGAGGGAATTTGAGAAGAAAATCTTCCATTCAGAGGGCGGTGGGAATCTGGAAAGTGCTGCCTGGGAAGATAGTGGAGTCTGGAAACCTGACAACCTTTAAAAAAATATCTGGATGAGCATTCAAAATACCAGAACATTCAAGGATATGCAACAAGTGCAGGAAAATGGGATTAGAGCCACTATTGGAAGAAAGAAACAAGATGAGGGAGTATTTAATGAATGGTAATACACAAGGAACCTCAGAGGAACAGAGGGATCTTGGGGTAATTATTCACAGATCCCTGAAGGGCTGAGGAGGTGATTAGGGTAGTTAAGAAGACACTTGCTTTAATCAGTTTTTGTACTAGTCAACTAGTTATTGTGGTGCAGACCTGATCGGCCAAAGGGTCTTTTCTGCCCTGTGTGACTCTGTGACAGTGGTTACTCTGTCCCTCGGCAGAGCTGCCCAGTCGACCTCCCCTCTCAGCTGAGAAGAGGTGGAGTGGTGTCGCTCTTTAGACATCGCTCCTCGTCAGTGTCCAGCGGTTCCTGACGTTAGTTGTGTGTGTGTGTGTGGGTGTGTGTGTGTGGGTGTGTGTGTGTGGGTGTGTGTGTGTGCGTCCGATATCCAGCACGTTCCACAGTGATTTTCCCTCGATCGTTACTGCGTGAAGTTACTGCGTGACATCTCTCTGATGGGCACAGTTTTTTTGAGGGTGGCACGGTGGCGCGGTGGGTTAGCACGGCTGCCTCACAGCGCCAGGGACCCGGGTTCGATTCCCGGCTTGGGTCACTGTCTGTGTGTAGTTTGCACCTTCTCCCCCGTGTCTGCATGGGTTTCCTCCCGCAGTTTGAAAGATGTGCTGGTTAGAATCATAGAATCATAGGATCCCTACAGTGCACAAGGAGGCCATTCGGCCCATCGCGTCTGCACCGACCACAATCTCACACAGGCCCTTTCCCCACAATCCCATGCATTTACCCTAGCTAGTCCCCCTGACACTAAGGGACAATTTAGCATGGCCAATCCACCTAACCTGCACATCTTTGGACACTAAGGGACAATTTAGCATGGCCAATCCACCTAACCTGCACATCTTTGGACACTAAAGGACAATTTAGCATGGCCAATCCACCTAACCTGCACATCTTTGGACACTAAGGGACAATTTAGCATGGCCAATCCACCTAACCTGCACATCTTTGGACACTAAGGGACAATTTAGCATGGCCAATCCACCTAACCTGCACATCTTTGGACACTAAGGGACAATTTAGCATGGCCAATCCACCTAACCTACACATCTTTGGACACGAAGGGACAATTTAGCATAGCCAATCCACCTAACCTGCACATCTTTGGACACTAAGGGACAATTTATCATGGCCAATCCACCTAACCTGCACATCTTTGGACACTAAGGGACAATTTATCATGGCCAATCCACCTAACCTGCACATCTTTGGACACTAAGGGACAATTTATCATGGCTAATCCGCCTAACCTGCACATCTTTGGACACTAAGGGGCAATTTAGCATGGCCAATCCGCCTAACCTGCACATCTTTGGACACTAAGGGGCAGTTTAGCATGGCCAATCCACCTAACCTGCACATCTTTGGACACTAAGGGGCAGTTTAGCATGGCCAATCCACCTAACCTACACATCTTTATACTGTGGGAGGAAGCCGGAGCACCCGGAGGAAACCCACGCAGGGGAGAATGTGCAAACTCCACACAGACAGTGACCCCAAGCTGGGAATCGAACCCGGGTCCCTTGCGCTATGAGGTGGCAGTGCTAACCCACTGTGCCACCCTGCCATCCGGGATGCATTGGCCCTGGGTTCGATTCCCGGCTTGGGTCACTGTCTGTGCGGAGTCTGCACATTCTCCCCGTGTCTGCGTGGGTTTCCTCCGGGTGCTCCGGTTTCCTCCCACAGTCTGAAAGACGCGCTGGTTGGGGTGCATTGGCCGTGCTAAATTCTCCCGCTGTGTTACCCGAAGAGGTGTGGCGGCTGGGGGATTTTCACAGCAACTTCATTGCGGTGTTAATGTGAGCCTTACTTGTGACATCAATAAATAAAGCTAGTTGTAACAGTTGCCCGGCAGCCTCAGGCGGAGACGTCCTCTCAATCCCAGGGGTGAGGTTTGACCCATTTGGAGATACACGCTGCGTTTTCACGCAAGCTCCCCTGGTGTGAAGTATCGAGGCTTTTCACACCATGCGGAAGAAAGGTTTGCAACTTCACTGACTCCTGGCACGAATGAGGGGATGGATCAAAGCTGATGGCTCCTTCAAATATTTAAAAGCAGCATCTGTCCTACAGTCTCTGGCCGAAGCCCCTCGAGGGACCCGCTTCGAGCTGACAAGACCTCAAACTGTCAAAAATCCAACCAGCAGCACAAACTGCTCCAGCACAGGGCCATGCGAGCAGGGTGAATGGAATCACTATTCACCTCGCTCTGCAAAAACCATTACTCCCCCCCGCCCCACACCCTCGAGGCCTCGCAACTCCAGCACCAGGTGTTAGCACTCCTACCCCGTCCCCGACGACCCACCTCCGCCTGTCAGCAGGTAATGGGGTCACATCCCGATCAAAAGCAAATAAACCAGGCTGACACTCCCAATGCCGTACTGAGGGAGCGCCGCACTGTGGGAGGGTCAGTGCTGAGGGAGCGCCGCACTGTGGGAGGGTCAGTGCTGAGGGAGCGCCGCACTGTGGGAGGGTCAGTGCTGAGGGAGCGCCGCACTGTGGGAGGGTCAGTGCTGAGGGAGCGCCGCACTGTGGGAGGGTCAGTGCTGAGGGAGCGCCGCACTGTGGGAGGGTCGGTGCTGAGGGAGCGCCGCACTGTGGGAGGGTCAGTGCTGAGGAGCGCCGCACTGTGGGAGGGTCAGTGCTGAGGGAGCGCCGCACTGTGGGAGGGTCAGTGCTGAGGGAGCGCCGCACTGTGGGAGGGTCAGTGCTGAGGGAGCGCCGCACTGTGGGAGGGTCAGTGCTGAGGGAGCGCCGCACTGTGGGAGGGTCGGTGCTGAGGGAGCGCCGCACTGTGGGAGGGTCAGTGCTGAGGGAGCGCCGCACTGTGGGAGGGTCAGTGCTGAGGGAGCGCCGCACTGTGGGAGGGTCAGTGCTGAGGGAGCGCCGCACTGTGGGAGGGTCAGTGCTGAGGGAGCGGCGCACTGTGGGAGGGTCGGTGCTGAGGGAGCGCCGCACTGTGGGAGGGTCAGTGCTGAGGGAGCGCCGCACTGTGGGAGGATCAGTGCTGAGGGAGCGCCGCACTGTGGGAGGGTCAGTGCTGAGGGAGCGCCGCACTGTGGGAGGGAGTGTGACTGGGCGATGTGGTGAACCGGGCTGTGGGGGGAGTGGGGCAGAGAATGCGGGGGGGGGGGGGGGGGGGGGGTGGGGTTTGGGGGGGGGGGTGTCCCTCCACCACCTCCACTGCTCTCTCAGACAGTGTGTGTGTCCCTCACACGGAGAGAGCCTCCCCCCCCCCTCCCTCCCCCGTTACTGCAATAAAAACAAGATTAGCATGACAGTCCCAACACCTGCTCTGCTGCCTGACCTCTGACCTTGGCCCTTTCACCTGCCCAATATTGTATGGGTTTTGGGGAGGGGGGGGGGGGGGGGTGCTTTGATGGATGGGAGAATTATCTCTGTCACCGAGTGGTTAATCCCCCTCTCTGCTCGGGTGCGACCTGTTTGTGTTGTCTGTCGGTCGGTCAGCGCTGGCGTAGCCCCTCACAAAGCCCCCCCCCCCTCCGCCCCCCCGCCCCCCCGCCCCTCCGCCCCTCCGCCCCCCCGCCCCTCCGCCCCTCCGTCAATCCATCGGAATGACGGCACAGCCGAGGCAGGGAGGGGAATTCTCTCAGTGGCAAAGCCAGGCCAGCTGGACTGGGAGCCTGTGCTTCTGACGGAACAGGTTCCTGGATCTGATTCAAGGGCAGATGGGGACACTTGCTGTCTTAATGCAGCAACCAGAGCTCCCCTCGCTACAACCCTGCCAACTCTGTGTAAAAAAAACCCCACTCCAACGGGGACTGGTAACCAGGCACAGCTTCAGGCTGTGAGGTGTACTGCAAATACGCCTCAAATATAAAATCCTCACCACCGCCTCGAATACATGTCCTCTCTCTGTCCAACCCCCAAAAATATCTCCCCAAATACAGGGTGTGAGTGCGCACACGTGTGTGATCTTGTGCACATGTGTCTGTGTGCGTGTGTGTGTTCATATGTCTTATCGTTCACCTCCATATATTTTTGTGTCTACAAATCCCCATGTCCCTGTATTGTGTACACATCCCCGTGTCCCTGTATTGTGTACACATCCCCGTGTCCCTGTATTGTGTACACATCCCCGTGTCCCTGTATTGTGTACACATCCCCGTGTCCCTGTATTGTGTACACATCCCCGTGTCCCTGTATTGTGTACACATCCTCGTGTCCCTGTATTGTGTACACATCCCCGTGTCCCTGTATTGTGTACACATCCCCGTGTCCCTGTATTGTGTACACATCCCCGTGTCCCTGTATTGTGTACACATCCCCATGTCCCTGTATTGTGTACACATCCCCGTGTCCCTGTATTGTGTACACATCCCCGTGTCCCTGTATTGTGTACACATCCCCATGTCCCTGTATTGTGTACACATCCCCGTGTCCCTGTATTGTGTACACATCCCCGTGTCCCTGTATTGTGTACACATCCCCGTGTCCCTGTATTGTGTACACATCCCCGTGTCCCTGTATTGTGTACACATCCCCGTGTCCCTGTATTGTGTACACATCCCCGTGTCCCTGTATTGTGTACACATCCCCGTGTCCCTGTATTGTGTACACATCCCCGTGTCCCTGTATTGTGTACATATCCCCGTGTCCCTGTATTGTGTACACATCCCCGTGTCCCTGTATTGTGTACACATCCCGTGTTCCTGTATTGTGTACACATCCCCGTGTTCCTGTATTGTGTACACATCTCTGTGTCCCTGTATTGTGCACATATCTCTGTGTCCCCATTTTGTCATAGAGTCATGGAATTTTACAGCATGGAAACAGGCCCTTTGGTCCAACTTGTCCATGCTGCCCAGTTTTTAGCACTAAGCTAATCCCAATTGCCCGTGTTTGGCCCATATCCCTCTATCTCCATCTTACCCATGTAACTGTCTAAATGCTTTTTAAAAGACAAAATTGTACCGCCTCTACTACTACTTATATGAGGAAGGATATATTGGCATTGGAGGGAGTGCAGAGAAGGTTCACCAGGTTGATACCTGAGATGAGGGGTTTGGATTATGAGGAGAGGCTGAGGAGATTGGGTTTGTACTCGTTGGAGTTTAGAAGGATGAGGGGGGATCTTATGGAGACTTATAAGATAATGCGGGGGCTGGATAGGGTGGAGGCGGAGAGATTCTTTCCACTTAGTAAGGAAGTTAAAACTAGAGGACACAGCCTCAAAATAAAGGGGGGTCGGTTTAAGACAGAGTTGAGGAGGAACTTCTTC
>NW_027590707.1:117500-195000 GCF_964213995.1 Mustelus asterias
CTCAGCACTGACCCTCCCACAGTGCGGCGCACCCTCAGCACTGACCCTCCCACAGTGCGGCGCTCCCTCAGCACTGACCCTCCCACAGTGCGGCGCTCCCTCAGCACTGACCCTCCCACAGTGCGGCGCTCCCTCAGCACTGACCCTCCCACAGTGCGGCGCTCCCTCAGCACTGACCCTCCCACAGTGCGGCGCTCCCTCAGCACTGACCCTCCCACAGTGCGGGACTCCCTCAGCACTGACCCTCCCACAGTGCGGCGCTCCCTCAGCACTGACCCTCCCACAGTGCAGCGCTCCCTCAGCACTGACCCTCCCACAGTGCGGCGCTCCCTCAGCACTGACGCTCCCACAGTGCAGCGCTCCCTCAGCACTGACCCTCCCACAGTGCGGCGTTCCCTCAGCACTGACCCTCCCACAGTGCGGCGCTCCCTCAGCACTGACCCTCTCCCAGTGCGGCGCTCCCTCGGCACTGACCCTCCCACAGTGCAGCGCTCCCTCAGCACTGACCCTCCCACAGTGCGGCGCTCCCTCAGCACTGACCCTCTCCCAGTGCAGCACACCCTCAGCACTGACCCTCTCCCAGTGCAGCACACCCTCAGCACTGACCCTCCCACAGTGCGGCGCTCCCTCAGCACTGACCCTCCTACAGTGCGGCGCTCCCTCAGCACTGACCCTCTCCCAGTGCGGCGCTCCCTCTGCACTGACCCTCCCACAGTGCGGCGCTCCCTCAGCACTGACCCTCCCACAGTGTGGCGCTCCCTTGGCACTGACCCTCCCACAGTGCGGAGCTACCTCAGCACTGACCCTCCCACAGTGCGGCGCTCCCTCAGCACTGACCCTCCCACAGTGCGGCGCTCCCTCAGCACTGACGCTCCCACAGTGCGGCGCTCCCCCAGCACTGACCCTCCCACAGTGCGGCGCTCCCTCAGCACTGACGCTCCCACAGTGCGGCGCTCCCTCAGCACTGACGCTCCCACAGTGCGGCGCTCCCTCAGCACTGACCCTCCCACAGTGCGGCGTTCCCTCAGCACTGACCCTCCCACAGTGCGGCGCTCCCTCTGCACTGACCCTCCCACAGTGCGGCGTTCCCTCAGCACTGACCCTCCCCAGTGCAGCGCTCCCTCAGCACTGACCCTCCCACAGTGCGGCGCTCCCTCAGCACTGACCCTCCCACAGTGCGGCGCTCCCTCAGCACTGACCCTTCCACAGTGCGGCGCTCCCTCAGCACTGACCCTCCCACAGTGCGGCGTTCCCTCAGCACTGACCCTCCCACAGTGCGGCGCTCCCTCTGCACTGACCCTCCCACAGTGCGGCGTTCCCTCAGCACCGACCCTCCGACAGTGCGGCACTCCCTCAGCACTGACCCTCCCACAGTGCAGCGCTCCCTCAGCACTGACCCTCCCACAGTGCGGCGCTCCCTCAGCACTGACCCTCCCACAGTGCGGCGCTCCCTCAGCACTGACCCTCAGTACGGCGCTCCCTCAGCACTGACCCTCCCACAGTGCAGCACACCCTCAGCACTGACCCTCCCTCAGCACGGCGCCCCCTCCGTACCAATCCCCTCCGACCTCCTCCAGGGCTGTTGGAGCAGTCAGTTAGTTGACTCTCCCTCTGACCGGTATCCGTGATCCTGTGCCTGAACGTGGGTGCTTAACCTCCAGACGGAAGCAGCTCTTTTCATTCAAGTCAGTGTAAGTGCAAGGTCGTTGCGTCTGGAGTAGATGTCCTCTTGGCTCTCACCCAGCTGTCTGTCAACCCAGAGCTGGAGTGTAAAGATACTGTCGTAATCTCTCCAGGAACCAGCCAGAAAATTACTCCTGGCAGACAGTGATTCTTCTGGGTTACACTGTCACAGACAGGCTCCATGATTAGGCCACAATATGGTGTGCAGTTCCTGTCGCCACTTTACCAGAAGGATGCGATAGCGCTGGAAACGGTGCAGAGGGGATTCCCCGGAATGTTTCCTGGGCTGGAGAGTTTTAGCTCTGATGAGAGATTGGATAGACTGCGGTTGTTTTGATTTGATTTGATTCGTTATTGTCACATGTATCGGGATACAGTGAAAAGTATTGTTTCTCACGCACTATACAGGCAAAGCATACCGTTCATAGAGAAGGAAAGCAGCGCAGAATGTAGTGTTACAGTCATAGCCAGGGTGCGGAGAAAGATCAACTTAATCCGAGGTAGGTCCATTCAAAAGTCTGACGGCAGCAGCAGGGAAGAAGCTGTTCTTGTGACGGTTAATAGAAACACAGAAACTAGAAGCAGGAGGAGGCCATTCGGCCCTTCGAGCTGCTCCAACATTCATTTTGATCACGGCTGATCATCAAATTCAATATCCTGATCCACCCCCTCCCCCCCCATATCCCTCGATCCCTTTCGCCCCAAGAGCGATATCTAATTTCTTCCTGAAATCACACAACGTTTTGGCCTCAGCTACTTTCTGTGGGAGTGAATTCCACACATTCACCACCCTCTGGGTGAAGAAATTTCTCCTCACCTCAGTCCTAAAAGGTTTACCCCTTATCCTCAAACTCTGACCCCTAGTTCTGGACTCCCCCCACCATCGGGAACATTCTTTCTGAATCTACCCTGTCCGACCCTGTTAGAATTTTATAAGTTTCTATGAGATCCCCTCTCACTCTTCTAAACTCCAGTGAATATAATCCTCACCCACTTAGTCTCTCCTCATATGACAGACCTGCCATCCCAGGAATCAGCCTGGTAAACCTTCGCTGCGCTCCCTCTATCCCAAGGACATCCTTCCTCAGATAAGGAGACCAAAACTGCACACAATACTCCAGGTGTGGCCTCACCAACACCCTGTACAATTGCAGCAAAACATCCCTATCCCGATACTCAAATCCTCTCACTATGAAGGCCAACATACCATTTGCTTTCTTTACTGCCTGCTGTACCTGCACGCTTACTCTCAGCGACTGATGCACGAGGACTCCAAGGTCTCGCTGAGTAACCGCCTCTCTCAATTTACACCCATTCGAGTAATAATCTGTCTTCCTATTATCGCTACCAGAGTGGATAACCCCACATTGATCCACATTATGCTGCAGCTGCCATGCAGATACCCACACACTCAGCCTGTCCAAATCACACTGAAGCATCTCTGCATCCTCCTCACAGCTCACCCTCCAACCCCAAATTTGTATCATCCGCAAGTTTGGTTAGTACGTGTCCTCAGACTTTTGTCTTTTTCCCGATGGAAGAATGTGGAAGAGAGAATGTCCGGGGTGCGTGGGGTCCTTGGTTATGCTGCTGCTTTCCCCGAGGCAGTGGGAAGTGTAGACAGAGTCGATGGATGGGAGGCTGGTTTGCGCGATGGATTGGGCTACGTTCACGACCCTTTGTGGTTCCTTGCGGTCTTGGGCAGAGCAGGAGCCCCAGACCAAGCTGTGATACAACCAGAAAGAATGCTTTCTGTGGAGCATCTGTAAAAGTTGGTGAGAGTTGGAGTGGACATGCCAAATTTCCTTGGAACGTCGTAGACCGAGGGCAGGGACGTGACTGAGATGTGTAAGATTATAAAGGGCATGGAGTAGACAGGAACAATCTTCTCCCCTTGGCGAAGGGATCAGTGACCGGGAGAATTGATTTAAGGTGAGGGGCAGGAGGGTTAGGAGATTGTGAAGAAAAAAGCTTTTCACGCAGAGGGTGCTGGAACCCTGGAACTCGCTGCCTGAGAGGGTGCTGGAGGCAGAGACCCTCAGAATAGTGAAACATTTAGATGTCCATGTGCAATGCCAAGGCAGACATGGATATGGGACAAGTGCTGGGATATGGGATTCGGGGGGTGGGGGGGGGGTGGCACTGCTGCCTCACAGCGCCAGGGACCCAAATCCTCTTCGATTCGATTCCCGGCTTGGGTCACTGTCTGTGCGGAGACTGCACGTTCTCCCCGTGTCTGCATGGGTTTCCTCCGGGTGCTCCGGTTTCCTCCCACAGTCTGAAGATGTGCGGGTTAGGGTGCATTGGCCGTGCTAAATTGCCCCTTCGTGTCCAAAGATGTGTAGGTTGGGTGGATTGGCTATGCTAAATTGTCCCTTAGTGTCCAAAGATGTGTAGGTTCGGTGGATGGTCCATGCTAAATTGTCCCTTAGTGTCCCAGGATGTGTAGGTTAGGTGGATGGTCCATGCTAAATTGTCCCTTAGTGTCCCAGGATGTGTAGGTTAGGTGGATTGGCCATGCTAAATTGTTCCTTAGTGTCCCAGGATGTGTAGGTTAGGGGGATTGGCCATGCTAAATTGCCCCTTAGTGTCCAAAGATGTGTAGGTTGGGTGGATTGGCCATGCTAAATTCTCCCTTAGTGTCCCAGGATGTGTAGGTTAGGTGGATTGGCTATGCTAAATTGTCCCTTAGTGTCCAAAGATGTGTAGGTTAGGTGGATTGGCCATGCTAAATTGCCCCTTAGTGTCCAAAGATGTGTAGGTTAGGTGGATTGGCCACGCTAAATTGTCCCATAGTGTCCAAAGATGTGCGGGTTAAGTGGATTGGCCATGCTAAATTGCCCCTTAGTGTCCAAAGATGTGCGGGTTAAGTGGATTGGCCATGCTAAATTGTCCCTTAGTGTCCAAAGATGTGTAGGTTAGGTGGATTGGCCATGCTAAATTGTTCCTTAGTGTCCCAGGATGTGTAGGTTAGGGGGATTGGCCATGCTAAATTGCCCCTTAGTGTCCAAAGATGTGCGGGTTAGGTTGATTGGCCGTGCTAAATTGCCCCTTAGTGTCCAAAGATGTGCGGGTTCGGTTGATTGGCCGTGCTAAATTGCCCCTTAGTGTCCAAAGATGTGCGGGTTAGGTTGATTGGCCGTGCTAAATTGCCCCTTAGTGTCCAAAGATGTGTGGGTTAGGTTGATTGGCCGTGCTAAATTGCCCCTTCGTGTCAGGGGGATTAGCGGGGTAAATACGTGGGGTCATGGGGATGGGGCCTGGGTGGGATTGCGGTTGGTGCAGACTCGATGGGCCGAATGGCCTCCTTCTGCGCTGTAGGGATTCTGTGAACATTTGGGTGACAGATGCAGGTGCGATGGGCTGAAGGGCCTTTCTCTGTGCGATGGTCCTCTGTGTCTCCTCTCCAACAGGCTGGCAGTGAGTGTGAATTCATGCTGCCTCAATGTAGCTGTGAAGTGACTTTGTGTTTTGCCTTTCTTCCTGCTCTCCCTCTGCGGATGTCGCAGACAAACTACAAGAAGAGTGTAAGTGACTCCAGTCTCAACGTTCCCTCATCCTGCGTCCTTCCCCCTACCTCGGGAGCCAAAGTGCTGCATTCCCGCCTCCTGGGGGAGGGGTCTCTTGTCTGATTTTGTGCCCCCCCCCCCCCCCCCCTCCACCCACCCTCGCTGATGTGTTTCAGTTCACTGAATTGGTCAGTGTCTTCATCCACTCGCAGACCCAGGGAAGGGATGTGGAATTGCGATGTTCCGCGATCCAATCCCAGTTATTCCCAGATCTCCGTGTCCCCTGCACCGTGGGGCCCTTCCCCTGGTGTCCCCTGCACCGTGGAGCCCTTCCCCTGGTGTCCCCTGCACCGTGGGGCCCTTCCCCTGGTGTCCCCTGCACCGTGGGCTCCTTCCCCTGGTGTCCCCTGCGCCGTGGGGCCCTTCCCCTGGAGCTCCTGCACCGTGGGGCCCTTCCCCTCATGTCCCTGCGCCGTGGGGCCCTTCCCCTGGTGTCCCTGCACCGTGGGGCCCTTCCCCTGGTGTCCCCTGCACCGTGGGACCCTTCCCCTGGTGTCCCCTGCACCGTGGGGTCCTTCCCCTGGTGTCCCCTGCACCGTGGGGCCCTTCCCCTGGTCTCCCCTGCACCGTGGGGCCCTTCCCCTGGTGCTCCTGCACCGTGGGGCCCTTCCCCTGGTGTCCCTGCACCGTGGGGCCCTTCCCCTCATGTCCCTGCACCGTGGGGCCCTTCCCCTGGTGTCCCCTGCGCCGTGGGGCACTTCCCCTGGTGCTCCTGCACCGTGGGGCCCTTCCCCTGGTGTCCCCTGCACCGTGGGGCCCTTCCCCTGGTGTCCCTGCACCGTGGGGCCCTTCCCCTGGTGTCCCCTGCACCGTGGGGCCCTTCCCCGGTATCCCTGCACCGTGGGCTCCTTCCCCTGGTGTCCCCTGCGCCGTGGGGCCCTTCCCCTGGAGCTCCTGCACCGTGGGGCCCTTCCCCTCATGTCCCTGCGCCGTGGGGCCCTTCCCCTGGTGTCCCTGCACCGTGGGGTCCTTCCCCTGGTGTCCCCTGCACCGTGGGGTCCTTCCCCTGGTGTCCCCCGCACCGTGGGGCCCTTCCCCTGGTCTCCCCTGCACCGTGGGGCCCTTCCCCTGGTGCTCCTGCACCGTGGGGCCCTTCCCCTGGTGTCCCCTGCACCGTGGAGCCCTTCCCCTGGTGTCCCCTGCACCGTGGGGCCCTTCCCCTGGAGCTCCTGCACCGTGGGGCCCTTCCCCTCATGTCCCTGCGCCGTGGGGCCCTTCCCCTGGTGTCCCTGCACCGTGGGGCCCTTCCCCTGGTGTCCCCTGCACCGTGGGACCCTTCCCCTGGTGTCCCCTGCACCGTGGGGTCCTTCCCCTGGTGTCCCCTGCACCGTGGGGCCCTTCCCCTGGTCTCCCCTGCACCGTGGGGCCCTTCCCCTGGTGCTCCTGCACCGTGGGGCCCTTCCCCTGGTGTCCCTGCACCGTGGGGCCCTTCCCCTCATGTCCCTGCACCGTGGGGCCCTTCCCCTGGTGTCCCCTGCGCCGTGGGGCACTTCCCCTGGTGCTCCTGCACCGTGGGGCCCTTCCCCTGGTGTCCCCTGCACCGTGGGGCCCTTCCCCTCATGTCCCTGCACCGTGGGACCCTTCCCCTGGTGTCCCTGCGCCGTGGGGCCCTTCCCCTGGTGTCCCTGCACTGTGGGGCCCTCACCCTGGTGTCCCTGCACCGTGGGGCCCTTCCCCTGGTGTCCCTGCACCGTGGGGCCCTTCCCCTGGTGTCCCTGCGCCATGGGGCCCTTCCCCTGGTGTCCCTGCGCTGTGCGGCCCTCCCCCTGGTGTCCCTGCACCGTGGGGCCCTCCCCCTGGTGTCCCTGCACCGTGGGGCCCTCCCCCTGGTGTCCCTGCACCGTGGGGCCCTCCCCCTGGTGTCCCTGCACCGTGGGGCCCTCCCCCTGGTGTCCCTGCGCCGTGGGGCCCTTCCCCTGGTGTCCCTGCACCGTGGGGCCCTCCCCCTGGTGTCCCTGCGCCGTGGGGCCCTTCCCCTGGTGTCCCTGCGCCGTGGGGCCCTCCCCCTGGTTTTAATTTGGGGTTGATTTAATTCGCACTGTTTGATGGTTCTCGTTGCTCTTATCGTGTGCCCGTGCTGAGGTTCGGGGATCCGTCGAACTCACCGAGTCACTTTCTTCCCCTTTCAGGGAAACAGCCTCCGGTGATCCTCGAGCAGGCTCCCGAGAACTACACTGTCTTTCCCACTGATGACATTGTGCTGAAATGTGAGGCAACAGGAGTGCCCACACCTGAGTAAGTAGCCTCGGGAAATGAGGGACTGGTACATGGAGCTGGCGGTTTTACCCTCTCGCCCCCCCCCCCCCACCGGCCAATGGGGAGGGCGAATCGGTAAGATCGCGAGAGGAGTTCAGGTTCGCGCCCGATTTCTCGCCTCTAACGAACCTCCGGATCTCCGGCGCAATCAGCCTCCCTCCCGAAAAGGGCGCGAGGCTTATCTTGATATTTAATTTCCATTGAAAATAGAATTTAAATATTACAATTGAGCCCAGGATGCAATCGTCCAGGGATAGAGGGTGGGGGTGGCCTTTGGTAGGTGCCAGCCTGGCACACTGGCATTGCCCACTGGTCACCCTGGCACTGCCAGCCTCTCAACCACTGGCACTGCCAACCAGGCACCCTGGAACTGCCAGCCTCTCAACCCCTGGCACTGCCCACCAGGCACCCTGGCACTGCCCACCGGGCACCCTGGCACTGCCCACCAGGCACCCTGGCACTGCCAGCATGGCACCCTGGCACTGCCCACCAGGCACCCTGGCACTGCCAGCATGGCACCCTGGCACTGCCCACCAGGCACCCTGGCACTGCCAGCATGGCACCCTGGCACTGCCTACTGGGCACTGGGCAGTGCCATGGGATTGTGGGCCTGAGGGGGGGTGGGGCTAACTGGGAGGTACTGAAGAGGCGGGCCGGTTGGAGGGGAATGCCACGCGCTCTGCAACCTGTGATCCGCGCGGGCGTGGGGTGTGTGTGTGTGATCGGTCCCTGCAAGGTGCGATCGGCTGTGGAGCCCCGCGATAGCGGCGGGGGGATGGGGTTGTGGGGGACGGTTCAATCGGCCAGCTTTAGCTGGGGGAAGGCGGTGTCAGATGCGTTCTATTCAGGGCAGAGTGTTCTGAACATGCACGATTGCGCCCTCTGCTGCACGCTGCCGGATATGGTGACCAGTTGGAAGCTTTTTCCCAGGGCGGAAATGACAATTACAAGGGGGCACAAGTTCAAGATAAGGGGGGAAAGGTTCAGTAGAGACGTGCGGGGGGAGCTTATTACACAGATGGGTGGTGGGGGCCTGGATTACGCTGCCAAGTGAGATGGATGAGGCAGACATGTTAGTGACATTTCAGACTTATCTGGATAGACACATGAACAGACAGGGAATAGAGGGATACAGGCGGTTGGTCTAGATAGTACAGCATGATCAGCACAGGCTTGGAGGGCCGAAGGGCCTGTTCCTGCGCTGTACTGTTCTTTGTTCTCTGTTCTTTGTACACTGGGGCAGAGCCTGGTACATGTAGTGTGTACACTGGGACAGGGGCTGGTACATGTAGTGTGTACACTGGGTCAGGAGCTGGTACATGTAGTGTGTACACTGGGTCAGGGGCTGGTACATGTGGTGTGTACACTGGGACAGGGACAGGGGCTGGTACATGTGTGTACACTGGGACAGGAGCTGGTACATGTGGTGTGTACACTGGGACAGGGGCTGGTACATTTAGTGTGTACACTGGGACAGGGGCTGGTACATTTAGCGTGTACACTGGGACAGGGGCTGGTACATGTAGTGTGTACACTGGGACAGGAGCTGGTACATGTGGTGTGTACACTGGGCAGGGGGCTGGTACATTTAGTGTGTACACTGGGACAGGGGCTGGTACATGTAGTGTGTACACTGGGGCAGGAGCTGGTACATTTAGTGTGTACACTGAGACAGGGAGCTGGTACATGTGGTGTGTACACTGGGCAGGGGGCTGGTACATGTAATGTGAACACTGTGACAGGGGCTGGTACATTTAGTGTGTACACTGGGACAGAGGCTGGTACATGTAATGTGAACACTGTGACAGGGGCTGGTACATTTAGTGTGTACACTGGGACAGGGGCTGGTACATTTAGTGTGTACACTGGGACAGAGGCTGGTACATGTAATGTGAACACTGGGGCAGGAGCTGGTACATTTAGTGTGTACACTGAGACAGGGGCTGGTACATGTAGTGTGTACACTGGGCAGGGGCTGGTACATGTAGTGTGTACACTGGGACAGGGGCTGGTACATTTAGTGTGTACACTGGGACAGGGGCTGGTACATGTAGTGTGAACACTGGGGCAGGAGCTGGTACATTTAGTGTGTACACTGAGACAGGGGCTGGTACATGTAGTGTGTACACTGGGCAGGGGGCTGGTACATGTAGTGTGTACACTGGGACAGAGGCTGGTACATGTAATGTGAACACTGTGACAGGGGCTGGTACATTTAGTGTGTACACTGAGACAGGGGCTGGTACATGTAGTGTGTACACTGGGCAGGGGGCTGGTACATGTAGTGTGTACACTGGGACAGAGGCTGGTACATGTAATGTGAACACTGGGCAGGGGCTGGTACATGTAGTGTATACACTGGGACAGGGGCTGGTACATTTCGTGTGTACACTGGGACAGGGGCTGGTACATGTAGTGTGTACACTGGGCAGGGGGCTGGTACATGTAGTGTATACACTGGGACAGGGGCTGGTACATTTCGTGTGTACACTGGGACAGGGGCTGGTACATGTAGTGTGTACACTGGGCAGGGGCTGGTACATGTAGTGTGTACACTGGGACAGGGGCTGGTACATGTAGTGTGTACACTGGGCAGGGCGCTGGTACATGTAGTGTGTACACTGGGCAGGGGGCTGGTACATGTAGTGTGTACACTGGGACAGGGGCTGGTACATGTAGTGTGTACACTGGGCAGGGCGCTGGTACATGTAGTGTGTACACTGGGCAGGGGGCTGGTACATGTAGTGTGTACACTGGGACAGGGGCTGGTACATGTAGTGTATACACTGGGCAGGGGGCTGGTACATGTAGTGTGTACCTTGGGCAGGGGGCTGGTACATGTGGTGTGTACACTGGGCAGGGGGCTGGTACATGTAGTGTGTACACTGGGTCAGGGGCTGGTACATGTAGTGTGTACACTGGGCAGGGGGCTGGTACATGTAGTGTGTACACTGGGACAGGGGCTGGTACATGTAGTGTGTACACTGGGACAGGGGCTGGTACATGTAGTGTGTACACTGGGCAGGGGGCTGGTACATTTAGTGTGTACACTGGGCAGGGGGCTGGTACATGTAGTGTGTACACTGGGCAGGGGGCTGGTACATGTAGTGTGTACACTGGGACAGGGGCTGGTACATGTAGTGTATACACTGGGTCAGGGGCTGGTACATGTAGTGTGTACACTGGGACAGGGGCTGGTACATGTAGTGTGTACACTGGGACAGGGGCTGGTACATGTAGTGTGTACACTGGGACAGGGGCTGGTACATGTAGTGTGTACACTGGGCAGGGGGCTGGTACATGTAGTGTGTACACTGGGACAGGGGCTGGTACATGTAGTGTGTACACTGGGCAGGGGGCTGGTACATGTAGTGTGTACACTGGGACAGGGGCTGGTACATGTAGTGTATACACTGGGTCAGGGGCTGGTACATGTAGTGTGTACACTGGGTCAGGGGCTGGTACATGTAGTGTGTACACTGGGCAGGGGGCTGGTACATTTAGTGTGTACACTGGGCAGGGGGCTGGTACATTTAGTGTGTACACTGGGCAGGGGGCTGGTACATGTAGTGTGTACACTGGGCAGGGGGCTGGTACATGTAGTGTGTACACTGGGCAGGGGGCTGGTACATGTAGTGTGTACACTGGGCAGGGGGCTGGTACATGTAGTGTATACACTGGGTCAGGGGCTGGTACATGTAGTGTGTACACTGGGACAGGGGCTGGTACATGTAGTGTATACACTGGGTCAGGGGCTGGTACATGTAGTGTGTACACTGGGACAGGGGCTGGTACATGTAGTGTGTACACTGGGACAGGGGCTGGTACATGTAGTGTATACACTGGGTCAGGGGCTGGTACATGTAGTGTGTACACTGGGACAGGGGCTGGTACATGCAGTGTGTACACTGGGCAGGGGGCTGGTACATTTAGTGTGTACACTGGGCAGGGGGCTGGTACATTTAGTGTGTACACTGGGACAGGGGCTGGTACATGTAGTGTGTACACTGGGACAGGGGCTGGTACATGTAGTGTGTACACTGGGACAGGGGCTGGTACATGTAGTGTGTACACTGGGACAGGGGCTGGTACATGTAGTGTGTACACTGGGTCAGGGGGCTGGTACATGTAGTGTGTACACTGGGCAAGGGGCTGGTACATTTAGTGTGTACACTGGGCAGGGGGCTGGTACATGTAGTGTGTACACTGGGCAGGGGGCTGGTACATGTAGTGTGTACACTGGGACAGGGGCTGGTACATGTAGTGTGTACACTGGGACAGGGGCTGGTACATGTAGTGTGTACACTGGGACAGGGGCTGGTACATGTAGTGTGTACACTGGGACAGGGGCTGGTACATGTAGTGTGTACACTGGGCAGGGGGCTGGTACATGTAGTGTGTACACTGGGCAGGGGGCTGGTACATGTAGTGTGTACACTGGGACAGGGGCTGGTACATGTAGTGTATACACTGGGTCAGGGGCTGGTACATGTAGTGTGTACACTGGGACAGGGGCTGGTACATGTAGTGTATACACTGGGTCAGGGGCTGGTACATGTAGTGTGTACACTGGGACAGGGGCTGGTACATGTAGTGTGTACACTGGGACAGGGGCTGGTACATGTAGTGTGTACACTGGGACAGGGGCTGGTACATGTAGTGTGTACACTGGGACAGGGGCTGGTACATGTAGTGTGTACACTGGGACAGGGGCTGGTACATGTAGTGTGTACACTGGGACAGGGGCTGGTACATGTAGTGTATACACTGGGACAGAGGCTGGTACATGTAATGTGAACACTGTGACAGGGGCTGGTACATGTAGTGTGTACACTGGGCAGGGGGCTGGTACATGTAGTGTGTACACTGGGCAGGGGGCTGGTACATGTAGTGTGTACACTGGGCAGGGGGCTGGTACATGTAGTGTGTACACTGGGCAGGGGGCTGGTACATGTAGTGTATACACTGGGACAGAGGCTGGTACATGTAATGTGAACACTGTGACAGGGGCTGGTACATGTAGTGTGTACACTGGGCAGGGGGCTGGTACATGTAGTGTGTACACTGGGACAGGGGCTGGTACATTTAGTGTGTACACTGGGACAGGGGCTGGTACATGTAGTGTGTACACTGGGCAGGGGGCTGGTACATGTAGTGTGTACACTGGGCAGGGGGCTGGTACATGTAGTGTGTACACTGGGCAGGGGGCTGGTACATGTGGTGTGTACACTGGGACAGGGGCTGGTACATGTAGTGTATACACTGGGACAGGGGCTGGTACATTTAGTGTGTACACTGGGTCAGGGGCTGGTACATGTAGTGTGTACACTGGGACAGGGGCTGGTACATGTAGTGTGTACACTGGGACAGGGGCTGGTACATGTAGTGCATACACTGGGACAGGGGCTGGTACATTTAGTGTGTACACTGGGTCAGGGGCTGGTACATGTAGTGTGTACACTGGGACAGGGGCTGGTACATGTAGTGTATACACTGGGACAGGGGCTGGTACATTTAGTGTGTACACTGGGTCAGGGGCTGGTACATGTAGTGTGTACACTGGGACAGGGGCTGGTACATGTAGTGTGTACACTGGGACAGGGGCTGGTACATGTAGTGCATACACTGGGACAGGGGCTGGTACATTTAGTGTGTACACTGGGTCAGGGGCTGGTACATGTAGTGTGTACACTGGGACAGGGGCTGGTACATGTAGTGCATACACTGGGACAGGGGCTGGTACATTTCGTGTGTACACTGGGACAGGGGCTGGTACATGTAGTGTGTACACTGGGCAGGGGCTGGTACATGTAGTGTGTACTCTGGGACAGGGGCTGGTACATGTAGTGTGTACTCTGGGACAGGGGCTGGTACATGTAGTGTGTACACTGGGACAGGGGCTGGTACATGTAGTGTGTACACTGGGCAGGGGGCTGGTACATGTGGTGTGTACACTGGGACAGGGGCTGGTACATGTAGTGTGTACTCTGGGACAGGGGCTGGTACATGTAGTGTGTACTCTGGGACAGGGGCTGGTACATGTAGTGTGTACACTGGGCAGGGGGCTGGTACATGTAGTGTGTACACTGGGACAGGGGCTGGTACATGTAGTGTGTACACTGGGACAGGGGCTGGTACATGTAGTGTGTACACTGGGACAGGGGCTGGTACATGTAGTGTGTACACTGGGCAGGGGGCTGGTACATGTAGTGTGTACACTGGGCAGGGGGCTGGTACATGTAGTGTGTACACTGGGCAGGGGGCTGGTACATGTAGTGTGTACACTGGGACAGGGGCTGGTACATGTAGTGTGTACACTGGGACAGAGGCTGGAGCTATCTCGGGAAGGATTCCAGCTGTCTCTCGGTGTAGCTGGTGAATGCTCGGGGGCTTCGGCTGGGTCACCTTGAGCAGGCTGCTTTGTTGGGGAGAGCGGGGTGAAGGGTTGAGCTGATAGAAGTGTTCCCGGGAGATTGGGAAAGGATCAGACACACAGAGGGGCCGTAAATCGCCCTTGCAGACAATCTGAGCCTTCGCACAGTCAGACACCATCCATCCCCAATCCATCAACTCATGGCATCTCTTCTCATTTGCTAAATTAATTCCTCTGCTAACTGTGCTGCACTAATTTAGCTAATGCAGGGCAACGAGTGGCACTCGGAGCGCCTCAGCACCTACACTGCGGCTTCACAATCACTCTTATCCACCAAATTCCTCGCTCGCTCCACTCCAAACCCCATCCAGATAATTCACAGCACTTCCCCGAAAGGCTGGTGATTGGAAACATCTCACTGATGGGCGACCCTTGACCCTCTCCTTTCCCAGCCCAATGTGACACTGGGTGTGGGGCTGAGAGATCTCACTGTCTCACTGCGGGAGCTTCCGGGACCGCACCCAGACCGCACCCAGACCATCAGCCAGTCTACAAGCATCCTGCGGATAGTTACTGCACCCTCTCCCCAGCCCACACATTCATATACACACACTTACACACACACTCTCACACACATACTCACACTCACACACACACTCTCACACTCACACTCACACACACTCACACTCTCACACACACACACACTCACACACACACTCTCACACACACTCTCACACACACACACTTACACACACACTTACACACACACTCACACTCACACACACACTCTCTCACACACACACTCTCACACTCACACACACTCTCACACACACTCTCACACACACACTCTCACACTCACACACACTCACACACACACTCTCACACACACTCTCACACACACACACTTACACACACACTTACACACACACTCACACTCACACACACACTCTCTCACACACACACTCTCACACTCACACACACTCTCACACACACTCTCACACACACTCGCACACTCACACACACTCTCACACACACTCTCACACACACTCTCACACACACACTCTCACACTCACACACACTCTCACACACACTCTCACACACACTCTCACACACACACACACTCACACACACACTCTCACACACACTCTCACACACACTCTCACACACACTCTCACACACACTCTCACACACACACTCTCACACACACTCTCACACACACTCTCACACACACACACTCTCACACACACACACACTCTCACACACACTCTCACACACACACACACTCACACACACACACTCACACACACACTCTCACACACACTCTCACACACACTCTCACACACACACACACTCACACTCTCACACACACTCTCACACACACACACTCTCACACACACACACTCTCACACACACACACACTCACACACACACTCTCACACACACTCTCACACACACTCTCACACACACTCTCACACACACTCTCACACACACTCTCACACTCTCACACACACTCTCACACACACTCTCACACACACACACACACTCTCACTCACACACACACTCTCACACACACTCTCACACACACACACTCTCACACACACACTCTCTCACACACACACTCTCACACACACACACTCTCACACACACACACTCTCACACACACTCACACACACTCACTCACTTACACACACTTACACACACACACACACACTCTCACCCACACTCTCACTCTCACCCATACTCTCACCCACACTCTCACTCTCACCCACACTCTCACTCTCACCCACACTCTCACTCTCACCCACACTCTCACTCTCACCCACACTCTCTCACTCTCACCCACACTCTCTCTCTCACCCACACTCCCTCTCTCACCCACACTCTCTCTCTCACCCACACACTCTCTCTCACGCACACTCTCTCTCTCACCCACACTCTCTCTCACGCACACACTCTCTCTCACGCACACACTCTCTCTCACGCACACACTCTCTCTCACGCACACACTCTCTCTCACGCACACACTCTCTCTCACGCACACACTCTCTCTCACGCGCACACTCTCTCTCACGCGCACACTCTCTCTCACGCGCACACTCTCTCTCACGCGCACACTCTCTCTCACGCGCTCACTCTCTCACACGCGCACACTCTCTCACACGTGCACACTCTCTCACACGCACACACTCTCTCTCACGCACACACTCTCTCTCACGCACACACTCTCTCTCACGCACACACTCTCTCTCACGCACACACTCTCTCTCACGCACTCTCACATGCACACACTCTCTCACACGCACACACTCTCTCACACGCACACACTCTCTCTCACGCACACACTCTCACACACGCACACACTCTCTCACACGCACACACTCTCTCACGCACATACTCTCGTAGAGGCGGGTACAATTTTGTCTTTTATAAAGCGTTTAGACAGTTACATGGGTACGATGGGTGGAGAGGGATATGGGCCAAATGCGGGCAATTGGGATTCGCTTAGGGGTTTAACAAAAAGGGCGGCATGGACAAGTTGGGCCGAAGGGCCTGTTTCCATACTGTAAACCTCTATAACTCCATACAATCCCAGTCACACTCTCAGACGGACCAAAGCTTCCTGGAAATAGGGGATAGGGCCTGGGATAGGATTGCTGTCGGTGCTGACTTGATGGACCGAATGGCCTCCTTCTGCACTGTCGGGATTCTAGGAAATCGCTCCGAGTTTGGGTAGAGATCAGTGAACGGGAAACCACTCAGCCTGGAACAGCGGGGGAAGGCGGTGACTTCCCTTCGCACCTATCAGTGTGTCCAGACTTCCGGAAGCTTCTCCCAGCCAAGGAGATGGAGACTCTGCAGCACAATGTCTCTGTGAAGGGATTGGCAGTGTGATCAGGGCTGTGATCTGGGAAGCAGCTCACTAACGCTGTGACAATCAGAGAGGCCGTCTCACCGCGCATTGGTGAGGGGGTTTATCGGGAATGGTGACCAGCGAGAATTCCGTTTCCTTTATCCTTCATTCCGCAGATATCGGTGGACCAAAGACGGTGTGGTTTATGATCCATCCCTGGACCCGCGGGCCACAATGAACCACACTTCAGGCACCATCATATTCGTCACCACGGGCAACGGCGTCTCCATCCGCGGCTACCGGGGAACTTACCGATGTTACGCCAGCAACATGTACGGCACGGCCATCTCCTCCAACATTCACCTCATCACAGAGAGTGAGTCTCAGTTCACCTCACACCCAGCACGGGGTTAGATACAGAGTAAAGCTCCATCTACACCGTCCCCCGTCAAACACTCCCAGGACAGGTACAGCACGGGGTTAGATACAGAATAAAGCTCCCTCTACACCGTCCCCATCAAACACTCCCAGGACAGGTACAGCACGGGGTTAGATACAGAGTAAAGCTCCCTCTACACTGTCCCCATCAAACACTCCCAGGACAGGTACAGCACGGGGTTAGATACAGAGTAAAGCTCCCTCTACACCGTCCCCATCAAACACTCCCAGGACAGGTACAGCACGGGGTTAGATACAGAGTAAAGCTCCCTCTACACTGTCCCCCATCAAACACTCCCAGGACAGGTACAGCACGGGGTTAGATACAGAGTAAAGCTCCCTCTACACTGTCCCCATCAAACACTCCCAGGACAGGTACAGCACGGGGTTAGATACAGAGTAAAGCTCCCTCTACACTGTCCCTCATCAAACACTCCCAGGACAGGTACAGCACGGGGTTAGATACAGAGTAAAGCTCCCTCTACACTGTCCCCCGTCAAACACTCCCAGGACAGGTACAGCATGGGGTTAGATACAGAGTAAAGCTCCCTCTACACTGTCCCCCGTCAAACACTCCCAGGACAGGTACAGCACGGGGTTAGATACAGAGTAAAGCTCTCTCTACACTGTCTCCATCAAACACTCCCAGGACAGGTACAGCACAGGGTTAGATACAGAGTAAAGCTCCCTCTGCACTGTCCCCATCAAACACTCCCAGGACAGGTACAGCACAGGGTTAGATACAGAGTAAAGCTCCGTCTACACTGTCCCCATCAAACACTCCCAGGACAGGTACAGCATGGGGTTAGATACAGAGTAAAGCTCCCTCTGCACTGTCCCCCATCAAACAATCCCAGGACAGGTACAGCACGGGGTTAGATACAGAGTAAAGCTCCCTCTACACTGTCCCCCATCAAACACTCCCAGGACAGGTACAGCACGGGGTTGGATACAGAGTAAAGCTCCATCTACACTGTCCCCATCAAACACTCCCAGGACAGGTACAGCACGGGGTTAGATACAGAGTAAAGCTCCCTCTACACTGTCCCCATCAAACACTCCCAGGACAGGTACAGCATGGGGTGAGATACAGAGTAAAGCTCCCTCTGCACTGTCCCCCATCAAACACTCCCAGGACAGGTACAGCACGGGGTTGGATACAGAGTAAAGCTCCATCTACACTGTCCCCCATCAAACACTCCCAGGACAGGTACAGCACGGGGTTAGATACAGAGTAAAGCTCCCTCTCCATGTCCCCCATCAAACACTCCCAGGACAGGTACAGCACGGGGTTAGATACAGAGTAAAGCTCCCTCTACACTGTCCCCATCAAACACTCCCAGGACAGGTACGGCACGGGGTTAGATACAGAGTAAAGCTCCCTCTACACTGTCCCCATCAAACACTCCCAGGACAGGTACAGCACGGGGTTAGATACAGAGTAAAGCTCCCTCTACACTGTCCCCAAAAAACACTCCCAGGACAGGTACAGCACGGGGTTAGATACAGAGTAAAGCTCCCTCTACACTGTCCCCATCAAACACTCCCAGGACAGGTACAGCACGGGGTTAGATACAGAGTAAAGCTCCCTCTACACTGTCCCCCATCAAACACTCCCAGGACAGGTACAGCACGGGGTTAGATACAGAGTAAAGCTCCCTCTACACTGTCCCCCATCAAACACTCCCAGGACAGGTACAGCACGGGGTTAGATACAGAGTAAAGCTCCCTCTACACTGTCCCCATCAAACACTCCCAGGACAGGTACAGCGTGTGTGCTACATTCATTAATGTTTCCTGGCTCCGTGTGAATTAATTAGGTTAGAGACAGACTGGGATAGCGACATGCACAACGTTCAAAAACAGGTTTGTATTTCTCAGCGATGCACCTGCTCCTTCTGGGAGTTCAATTCTCACTGACTTCAGTTTTCTGCTTACCAAACACGTCACAATCTAACAGGAATGTTTTAGCCAGAAAATACAGGTAAAACATGGATACAGTCAGTAACACAGGGTGCTGGGGGAGAGGGGTTACTGAGTGACAGTGTGAGGGAGCTGGATTAACATCAGTAGAGATACAGTCAGTAACACAGGGTGCTGGGGGGAGAGGGGTTACTGAGTGACAGTGTGAGGGAGCTGGATTAACATCAGTGCAGATACAGTCAGTAACACAGGGTGCTGGGGGGAGAGGGGTTACTGAGTGACAGTGTGAGGGAGCTGGATTAACATCAGTACAGATACAGTCAGTAACACAGGGTGCTGGGGGAGAGGGGTTACTGAGTGACAGTGTGAGGGAGCTGGATTAACATCAGTACAGATACAGTCAGTAACACAGGGTGCTGGGGGGAGAGGGTTTACTGAGTGACAGTGTGAGGGAGCTGTATTAACATCAGTACAGATACAGTCAGTAACACAGTGTGCTGGGGGGAGAGGGGTTACTGAGCGACAGTGTGAGGGAGCTGGATTAACATCAGTACAGATACAGTCAGTAACACAGGTGCTGGGGGAGAGGGGTTACTGAGTGACAGTGTGAGGGAGCTGGATTAACATCAGTACAGATACAGTCAGTAACACAGGGTGCTGGGGGGAGAGGGGTTACTGAGTGACAGTGTGAGGGAGCTGGATTAACATCAGTACAGATACAGTCAGTAACACAGGGTGCTGGGGGAGAGGGGTTACTGAGTGACAGTGTGAGGGAGCTGGATTAACATCAGTACAGATACAGTCAGTAACACAGGGTGCTGGGGGGAGAGGGGTTACTGAGTGACAGTGTGAGGGAGCTGGATTAACATCAGTGCAGATACAGTCAGTAACACAGGGTGCTGGGGGGAGAGGGGTTACTGAGTGACAGTGTGAGGGAGCTGGATTAACATCAGTAGAGATACAGTCAGTAACACAGTGTGCTGGGGGGAGAGGGGTTACTGACTGACAGTGTGAGGGAGCTGGATTAACATCAGTACAGATACAGTCAGTAACACAGGGTGCTGGGGGGAGAGGGGTTACTGAGCGACAGTGTGAGGGAGCTGGATTAACATCAGTACCGATACAGATGTGCAAAGCTGTGTTTGATCTGTTCCTGGTCTCTCTCTCAGGCACTCCCAAGTGGCCAAAGGAGAACGTCCGCAAGTTTGTCAAGGAGGCTGGAGAGTCTTTGGTGTTGCGGTGTAACCCCCCAAGCAGCATGGCTTCCTCCATGATCATCTGGATGACAAGCAGTGAGTGAACCCCTCGACATGACCCCTACCTCACTGACCCTTCTCCCTCTCGCTCCCTCATTCTCCCTGTCTCCCCTCCCCTCCCCTCCTCCAAGTGCATTTCCCCAGAGTGGAAACCGGAATCCGATTGGCCTGCTTTCCTGTCTCGCCCCGCAGAGCTCTTTAACATCCAGGTGAGCGAGCGCGTGTCGAAGGGAAGGGACGGGAATCTGTACTTCTCCAACCTCCTGGTGAAGGACAGCTTGGAGGACTACACCTGTTACGCCCAGATTCGCGAAACGAGGACCATCATCCAGAAGGAACCCATTGCCCTGCAAGTGACTACCTGTGAGTACCATCGAAACCAGGAGCAGGAGGAGGCCATTCGGCCCTTCCGGCCCATTCCGCCATTCATTATGTCCGATCATCGAATTCAATATCCTGATCCCCCCCCTTCCCCCCCCATATCCCTCGATCCCTTTAGCCCCCAAGAGCGATATCTAATTCCTTCTTGAAATCGCACAACGTTTTGACCTCAACTGCATTCTTTGGGAGTGAACTCCACACCTTTCCCCTTCTCCGCATTGGGGGGGGGGTGCGCATCCTGCGTGACGTGGGACGTGTGAGGAGGGCTGGAGAATTACGGAGAAGCACGTCAGTCCGAGTGTCAAAATCTCTCCTCATCCCAGTCCAAGATCGCCCCCCTCGCACTTATTCCTGAGAGAACTTCACCCCATCTCCCACCCCCCCACTATCTGAGACTCTCTGTCCCAGGGACGAACTCTCCCCCCATTCTGGGCACCTCACCTCCACCAATCACCCAATCGTTCTTCCCTTTCACAGAAACATAGAAGCAGGCGGAGGCCATTCGGCCCTTCGAGCTGCTCCACCATTCATTATGATCATGGCTGATCATCAAATTCAATATCCTGATCCCCCCCGTCCCCCCCATATCCCTCGATCCCTTTAGCCCCAAGAGCGATATCTAATTTCTTCTTGAAATCACACAACGTTTTGGCCTCAGCTACTTTCTGTGGGAGTGAATTCCACACATTCACCACCCTCTGGGTGAAGAAATCTCTCCTCACCTCAGTTCTAAAAGGTTTCCCCCTTATCCTCAAACTCTGACCCCTAGTTCTGGACTCCCCCCACCATCGGGAACATTCTTTCTGAATCTACCCTGTCTGACCCTGTTAGAATTTTATAAGTTTCTATGAGATCCCCTCTCACTCTTCTAAACTCCAGTGAATATAATCCTCACCGACTCAGTCTCTCCTCACATGACAGACCTGCCATCCCAGGAATCAGCCTGGTAAACCTTCGCTGCGCTCCCTCTATAGCAAGGACATCCTTCCTCAGATAAGGAGACCAAAACTGCGCACAATACTCCAGGTGTGGCCTCACCAACGCCCTGTACAATTGCAGCAAAACATCCCTATCCCTATACTCAAATCCTCTCGCTATGAAGGGCAACATACCATTCACCTTCTTTACTGCCTGCTGTACCTGCGCGCTTACTCTCAGCGACTGATGCACAAGGACTCCAAGGTCTCGCTGAGTATCCGCCTCTCTCAATTTACACCCAATCGAGTAATGATCCATCTTCCTATTATTGCTACCGGAGTGGATAACCTCACACCCTCTGCGGGACTCTTTCGTAAGGGTGTGAGAAATCGGGCAGGCCACTCTGGCCCCTCGAGCTTGCTCCCACCATGCATCAGAATCATGGCTGACCCTTGACCTTAGGTCCACAGCTCTGCTCCAATCCCTTCCCTCCGTGTCTCGAACTCGCTCGGCAAAAAAAAAACTCAGAGACTGAGCGGCACCACTTCCTGGGGTGGGGAACACGCATGCATTCACCGCCCTCTGAGTGACAAAATCTCTCTCAGTCTAAATCGCGTCCCCCCCCCCCTCCCCTCCCCCTTATCCTGAGGCAGTGTCCCCGGGTTCTCGACTCTCTCGCCAGGTTTGGGGGCAACAGTCTCTCTGTATCTATTGTTCTAAAGCGGAGGTTGATCCCCCCTCTCTGAGAGTTAACATTGAACCACTCAAAGAGGAGTCCCTCACCCTATAATCTGTTAAAGTGAGTGTGAGAAGTGGTACGATTCACTCTTCAGCAACTTCTAGTGGCTCAATGAGAATAACTACCTGACACTCCCTCTGTAAAATCAACACGTAAGACTTTATTTATCTAACTAGCAGTGAACAGGTTAACTAAACTGTTAACAAACCCAATAAAACACCATTCTAATGGAATGCTGTTTAGATATATACAACTCCCACTCAATAACAAAAAGAATATAACTTTTAGTCACTCTCTAAATTACAACCAGGTTTTGTCTTCCAGAATATTCTGTCTTTGCTGATTTCTTCTGTCTGAAACCTCTGTCTTCTTTCTGTACCTTTTTGAGATTTTGAATTGAAAGCTATTGTCTGTGGCAGAGAATCATAACATCCCTGCAGTGCAGAAGGAGGCCATTCAGCCCATCGAGTCAGCACCGACCACAATCCCACCCAGGCCCTATCCCCGTAACCCCACACATATTTACCCTGCTAATCCCTCTGACCTACACATCCCCTGACACTAAGGGGCAATTTAGCATGGCCAGTGCACCTAACCCACACATCTTTCAGACTGTGGGAGGAAACCGGAGCACCCGGAGGAAACCCACGCAGACACGAGGGGGAAACGTGCAAACTCCACACAGACAGTGACCCGAGGCCGGGAATTGAACCCGGGTCCCTGGCGTTGTGAGATCGCAGTGCTAACCCACCGTGCCGCAGTTACTATCTGTCTCCCTGGAGATGAGAGCTGTCTCTTATACCCCTGGTGACATACCAACATCCCCACAATGTTCTCAGGTCACCAAAACATCAAATTTAAATCGAACAGGCTGCTGTTGGCTAAGTGCCTTGTTTAAACTGATTGGTTAAAATTCGAAAAACAGCCCGTAGTCTTGGCAACACTTTGGCCTTTGATATGATATTTCAGTCTGTGTACTCTATATGCACCTGCACCTCTTTTTAAAACTCTAAATACAGAAAAAAAAAAACACCTTTCAAACAGACTATTTTGCAAATACCAACTTCTCAACGCTCTGCTGTCGGGTCCCAGAAGCATTTCACATGTTTCGGGGGAGGTTGCCCCTTCATTGCTGTCAACTCCCGGCAGGATAGACCTATTCCACACAGCCCCTCCTCAGAGGACAGTCCCACTGTCTGAAGAACCAGTCGTCCGTAACACTCCCTCTGGGGATTGTACATTTGTCAGGGACAGAATGTATTTGCTGCCTTGTCACCCGTAATCAGTGTGATTTGTGTGAAACGATGTGTGTCTATTCTTATCCATGGACTTTTCATTCCAACTGAATTATTCAGCAGCAAGCTTTTGTGAGTTTGCAATGAAGATAATTATTCATTCTCACTTACCCTGACTTAACAGAACACCACGTCACACACGTGTGCAAAGGCACATGTGTGCACACGCACAGAGGCACACTCACACACACACACACACACACACTCACATGCATTCACACAAACACGCAATCACATGCAAATACTCAAAACCATGCACTCACACATGCACAGTGGGTTAGCACTGCTGCCTCACAGCGCCAGGGACCCGGGTTCGATTCCCGGCTTGAGTCACTGTCTGTGCGGAGTCTGCACGTTCTCCTCGTGTCTGCGTGGGTTTCCTCCGGGTGCTCCGGTTTCCTCCCACAGTCTGAAAGACGTGCTGGTTAGGGTGCATTGGCCGTGCTAAATTCTCCCTCAGTGTTACCCGAACAGGAATGTGGCGACTAGGGGAATTTCACAGTAACTTCATTGCAGTGTTAATGTAAGCCAACTTGTGACACTAATTAATAAAATTAAATAACTAAACTTAAATTTAAAACTTTACTCACTCACGCACACACACTCACAAAGACCGCACACACACTCACACTCACTCAAACACACACATACCTGATACAGCTCACTCATACACACACTCACTCACACACACTCTCTCACACACACAGACACACTCATTCTCACACACACACACTCAATAGCTCACTCACTCACACACACACACTCACTCACACACACTCACACACCTGATACAGCTCACTCACTCACACACACACACACTCAATAGCTCACTCACTCACACTCACAGTCACTCACACACCTGATACAGCTCACTCACACACACACACACACACACATTCTCTCACACACATACACTCACACTCACTCACTCACACACACACCTGATACAGCTCAGTCACTCATACTCACTCACACATTCTCTCACACTCACACACACAGACACTCACACTCTCACACACACTCTCACACACACACACTCTCACACACACGATACAGATACAATGCACGTTTACAGATGAGAGTTATTGCAGTGTGTGATTCCTGGTGTTTGAGTTCCCGCCTGGCAGTCCTGTGCTTCCTGTGAATGGATGTGTTGATTTCAGGTTGTAATGAGGATCCTGTGAAGTGATGGATTCACTGCGGAGCGGCACTTTCTTCCAGTCCGGTATCTGGGAGGCGGTTTCTCAGGGGAATTGTCAGCCTGGTGCAGGTGAAGTACTCTGACTGCTTCTTGATGTCTAGCCGGTTCCAGAGTCTGACTCCCAGACTGGCTGGTGACTGATGGATTGGCAGAGTCCTGGAGCGACAATGGAGCAGTCCCTGAAGCCAGTTTTGATCATGAGTGCTGGGTTCACTCCTCGGCGGACCACCCAGTCTGGGTGGGGGGTGGCCATTGTCAGATTGAGTCACATGAAAGATGGAGGCAGTCAGTTTGGAAACTCCGGAATCATTCGGTGCTGACCCATCCTTAAACAATGAGATGTGTAAATTCCCCAGCGGAGAACCCACACCCACATCCATATTCAATTAGTGAATCACTGGACACTTGCCAAAAGTCACATGATTTGTGGCAGCCATCTTTTTTCAAGTATTGACTGGCAGTTCATAAGTGTCACGAGTAAGCTTACATTAACACTGCAATGAAGTTACTGTAAAAATCCCCTAGTCGTCACACTCTGGCGCCTGTTCGGGAGTACACTGAGGGAGAATTTAGCATGGCCTAGCATGGCCAATCCACCTAACCTGCACATCTTTGCACACTAAGGGGCAATTTAGCATGGCCAATCCACCTAACCTGCACATCTTTGGACACTAAGGGACAATTTAGCATGGCCAATCCACCTAACCTGCACATCTTTGGACACTAAAGGACAATTTAGCATGGCCAATCCATCTAACCTACACATCTTTGGACACTAAGGGGCAATTTAGTATGGCCAATCCACCTAACCCGCACATCTTTGGACACTAGGGGCAATTTAGCATGGCCAATCCATCTAACCTACACATCTTTGGACACTAAGGGACAATTTAGCATGGCCAATCCACTTAACCTGGACATCTTCGGACACTAAGGGACAATTTAGCATGGCCAATCCACTTAACCTGCACATCTTCGGACACTAAGGGACAATTTAGCATGGCCAATCCACCTAACCTACACATCTTTGGACACTAAGGGACAATTTAGCATGGCCAATCCACCTAACCTACACATCTTTGGACACTAAGGGGCAATTTAGCATGGCCAATCCACCTAACCCGCACATCTTTGGACACTAAGGGACAATTTAGCATGGCCAATCCCCCTAACCTACACATCTTTGGACACTAAGGGACAATTTAGCATAGCCAATCCACCTAACCTGCACATCTTTGGACTGTGGGGGGAAACCGGAGCACCCGGAGGAAACCCACGCAGACACGGGGAGAACATGCAAACTCCACACAGACAGTGACCCAAGCCGGGAATCGAACCCGGGTCCCTGGCGCTGTGAGGCAGCAGCGCTAACCACTGTGTTACCGTGCTGCCCTTATATGACACCTTCCTTGGGGAAGGAGACCTGCATTGGACACAGATGAACCTTCCCAATGCCCTTTCTCCTGCTTGTATACCAGCCCCATTTGTGATAAATGTAACCATACCATTTGCTGTCCCAATTCCTTGCTGTAGCCACATGTCAACTCTTGCGTGTTCAGTAATTGTTCCACAAGGGGGGACAGCCCAGTGCTCCTGGACATCCGCGTTTCCCGCTTGCTCACCACTCTGCCACTCCACCTCGTCGTTTCTCACTCGCTTCATCAAATTCTCTTTGAGTTCTTCCCCACGCTAACTTTCTCAGCCGCCTTCTGTATACTGTATCTGTGGGTGGCACGGTGGCACAGTGGGTTAGCGCTGCTGCCTCACAGCGCCAGGGACCCGGGTTCGATTCCCGGGGGCACGGTGGCACAGTGTGTTAGCGCTGCTGCCTCACAGCGCCAGGGACCCGGGTTCGATTCCCGGGGGCACGGTGACACAGTGGGTTAGCGCTGCTGCCTCACAGCGCCAGGGACCCGGGTTCGATTCCCGGGGGCACGGTGACACAGTGGGTTAGCACTGCTGCCTCACAGCGCCAGGGACCCGGGTTCGATTCCCGGGGGCACGGTGGCACAGTGGGTTAGCGCTGCTGCCTCACAGCGCCAGGGACCCGGGTTCGATTCCCGGGGGCACGGTGGCACAGTGGGTTAGCGCTGCTGCCTCACAGCGCCAGGGACCCGGGTTCGATTCCCGGGGGCACGGTGACACAGTGGGTTAGCGCTGCTGCCTCACAGCGCCAGGGACCTGGGTTCGATTCCCGGGGGCACGGTGGCACAGTGGGTTAGCGCTGCTGCCTCACAGCGCCAGGGACCTGGGTTCGATTCCCGGGGGCACGGTGGCACAGTGGGTTAGCGCTGCTGCCTCACAGCGCCAGGGACCCGGGTTCGATTCCCGGTGGCACGGTGGCACAGTGGGTTAGCGCTGCTCCCTCACAGCGCCAGGGACCCGGGTTCGATTCCCGGG
Source organism: Mustelus asterias (assembly GCF_964213995.1). NCBI lineage: Eukaryota > Metazoa > Chordata > Chondrichthyes > Carcharhiniformes > Triakidae > Mustelus > Mustelus asterias. The sequence continues at coordinate 144,784 of NW_027590707.1, forward strand.
GGCACGGTGGCACAGTGGGTTAGCGCTGCTGCCTCACAGCGCCAGGGACCCGGGTTCGATTCCCGGGGGCACGGTGGCACAGTGGGTTAGCGCTGCTCCCTCACAGCGCCAGGGACCCGGGTTCGATTCCCGGGGGCACGGTGACGCAGTGGGTTAGCGCTGCTGCCTCACAGCGCCAGGGAGCCGGGTTCAATTCCCGGGGGCACGGTGGCACAGTGGGTTAGCGCTGCTCCCTCACAGCGCCAGGGACCCGGGTTCGATTCCCGGGGGCACGGTGACACAGTGGGTTAGCACTGCTGCCTCACAGCGCCAGGGACCCGGGTTCGATTCCCGGGGGCACGGTGGCACAGTGGGTTAGCACTGCTGCCTCACAGTGCCAGGGACCCGGGTTCGATTCCCGGGGGCACGGTGGCACAGTGGGTTAGCGCTGCTGCCTCACAGCGCCAGGGAGCCGGGTTCGATTCCCGGGGGCACGGTGACACAGTGGGTTAGCACTGCTCCCTCACAGCGCCAGGGACCCGGGTTCGATTCCCGGGGGCACGGTGGCACAGTGGGTTAGCACTGCTCCCTCACAGCGCCAGGGACCTGGGTTCGATTCCCAGGGGCACGGTGACACAGTGGGTTAGCACTGCTGCCTCACAGCGCCAGGGAGCCGGGTTCGATTCCCGGGGGCACGGTGACACAGTGGGTTAGCACTGCTGCCTCACAGCGCCAGGGACCCGGGTTCGATTCCCGGGGGCACGGTGACACAGTGGGTTAGTGCTGCTGCCTCACAGCGCCAGGGACCCGGGTTCGATTCCCGGCTTGGGTCACAGTCTGTGTGGAGTCTGCACGTTCTCCCCGTGTCTGCGTGGGTTTCCTCCGGGTGCTCCGGTTTCCTCCCACAGTCCTAAAGATGTGCAGGTGAGGGGGACTGGCCGTGCTAAGTGTCAGGGGGATTAGCTAGGGTAAATACATGGGGTTATGGGGATAGGGCCTGGGTGGGATTGTGGTCGGTGCAGACTCGATGGGCTGAATGGCCTCCTCCTGCGCTGTAGGGATTCTGTGATTATGATATGGCCTGATCGAGACACTGGGTACAGGGGGCAGTTAGGAGTGGGCAGTAAATGCTCGGCCAGTCAGTGACGCCCGGGTCCCGTGGATTGGTGGCACTGAGGCCAATTCCAGTGCTGGTGTCCACTCTCCGGCTCCTGCAGAGCGGGGGATCGAACCCGCGGCTCTCTGGGAGGGAGGGGTTCATACTCGAGTCTGTCCATCCCACCTTCCCAGGGGGTGGGTAACCCGGACCGGCCAGTCTGACAGGCTGCTGTACAGGACAGACTCGGCTAGACTCTCTGCTGAAACACTTCTCTCTCTCGCCTCCTCTAACACGCCCCTTGTAACTGACCTGTTTGCAGGAGCTGTTCATAAGAACATAAGAAATAGGAGCAGGAGTAGGCCATCTAGCCCCTCGAGCCTGCCCCGCCATTCAATAAGATCATGGCTGATCTGACGTGGATCAGTACCACTTACCCGCCTGATCCCCATAACCCTTAATTCCCTTACCGATCAGGAATCCATCCATCCGCGCTTTAAACATATTCAGCGAGGTAGCCTCCACCACCTCAGTGGGCAGAGAATTCCAGAGATTCACCACCCTCTGGGAGAAGAAGTTCCTCCTCAACTCTGTCTTAAACCGACCCCCCTTTATTTTGAGGCTGTGTCCTCTAGTTTTAACTTCCTTACTAAGTGGAAAGAATCTCTCCGCCTCCACCCTATCCAGCCCCCGCATTATCTTATAAGTCTCCATAAGATCCCCCCTCATCCTTCTAAACTCCAACGAGTACAAACCCAATCTCCTCGCCTGTTACCTCCTCACATGGCCCCTGTTCGATGGAACACTGACAGATCAGCTGGGTTAAGATGCTGTGCTCTCTCCACTCCCATTGTTTTGTTTCTTAACGGTCACGGGCATTCGGCCTCTGATATTCGGGTAAGCGTTCTCCAAGGCGGCCTTCGCGACACACGACAGCGCAGAGTCGCGGAGCAGAAACTGATAGCCAGGTTCCGCACACACAAGGACGGCCTCAACCGGGATATTGGGTTTATGTCACACTATTTCACATAAATATTTCTGCTTTTTTCCTCCTGAGTCTTTATCATGCGATCCTAGAATCAGAATTTATGTCACACTATTTGTAACTCCCACAGTTGCGTGGACCTGCAGAGTTTCACTGGCTGTCTTGTCTGGAGACAATACACATCTTTTTAGCCTGTCTTGATGCTCTCTCCACTCCCATTGTTTTGTTTCTTAAAGACTGGATTAGTTGTAAGTATTCGCATTCCAACCATTATTCATGTAAATTGAGTCTGTGTCTTATAAGTTCTGTTTGTGAACAGAATTCCCACTCACCTGAAGAAGGGGCTCAGAGCCTCGAAAGCTTGTGTGGCTTTTGCTACCAAATAAACCTGTTGGACTTTAACCTGGTGTTGTTAAACTTCTTAGTGTGAATAATAAATCAGGGAATGTTTTCCTGGAGTCTGTCGCCCTCGGCTGTGCTGTCCTGAGCACTGCAAAATGTCAGCCTGACAGCTTTCTTTTCTCTCCCTCTCTCTCTCCCTCTCTGTCTCTCTCTCTCTGTTTCTGTCTCCCACTCTCTGTCTATCTCTCTCTCTGAGTGTCTCTCTCTCGCCCTCTCTCTCTCCCTGTCCATCTCTGTCTGTCTCTCTCTAACTCTCTCTCTCTCAAACGCTCTGTCTCTCTCTCTCTCTCTCTCTCTGTCTCTCTCTGTCTCTCTCTCTCTCCCTCTCCCACAGCTAACTCTGTGAGGTACCGTAAGCCGCGACTCTTATATCCGACGGGACAGAGCAGCTCCAAGCTGGCACTGCGTGGCAGGACGCTGTACCTGGAGTGTATCGCAGAGGGTCTGTGAGTATCTGTTGGGGGAGGCACGGTGGGACAGGGGGCGGGGGTTTGTGCACTCAGAGAGAAACAGGAACCAAGAATGTAAAGTGAAGCTGAGACTCCGGTGAGGGAAGATGTGGTCAGTGATTTCCCAGTGCAGCTCAATCCCAATTCCCATCCCGGCCGGAATTCTCGGGGCTCGAACGCCCTCTCCCACCGACAGCGGGAACGGGGAATTTGATGCTCAGATAAATCTGCATTCACGGCAACAGGAGCAGCGATTCGCAGCGGAGGGCAAAGGTCGGAGAATCCGGGCCCCAACTCCTGGCTTCAGTTACCCGACCCCGGGGTCAGCGACGGGCAGTGCGGACATTCACAGACCCCGACTGCACAGAGAGAGCACAGAGAGACCATCAATTAATCCCAAACTCCCCCCTCCCCTCACCACCCTCACCCCACCCCTTTTTCCAGCACTCCCTGAGCACTAACCCTCCCACAGTGTGGCGCTCCCTCAGCACTGACCCTCCCACAGTGCGGCGCTCCCTCAGCACTGACCCTCCCACAGTGCGGCGCTCCCTCAGCGCTGACCCTCCCACAGTGTGGCGCTCCCTCAGCGCTGACCCTCCCACAGTGCGGCGCTCCCTCAGCGCTGACCCTCCCACAGTGCGGCGCTCCTTCAGCACTGACCCTCCCACAGTGCGGCGCTCCCTCAGCGCTGACCCTCCCACAGTGCGGCGCTCCCTCAGCGCTGACCCTCCCACAGTGCGGCGCTCCCTCAGCGCTGACCCTCCCACAGTGCGGCGCTCCCTCAGCGCTGACCCTCCCACAGTGCGGCGCTCCCTCAGCACTGACCCTCCCACAGTGCGGCGCTCCCTCAGCACTGACCCTCCCGCAGTGCGGCGCTCCCTCAGCACTGACCCTCCCACAGTGCGGCGCTCCCTCAACACTGACCCTCCCACAGTGCGGCACTCCCTCAGCACTGACCCTCCCACAGTGCGGCACTCCCTCAGCACTGACCCTCCCACAGTGCGGTGCTCCCTCAGCACTGACCCTCCCACAGTGCGGCGCTCCCTCAGCACTGACCCTCCCACAGTGCAGCGCTCCCTCAGCACTGACCCTCCCACAGTGCGGCGCTCCCTCAGCACTGACCCTCCCACAGTGCGGCGCTCCCTCAGCACTGACCCTCCCACAGTGCAGCGCTCCCTCAGCACTGACCCTCTCACTGTGCGGCGCTCCCTCAGCACTGAACCTCCCACAGTGCGGCGCTCCCTCAGCACTGACCCTCCCACAGTGCGGCGCTCCCTCAGCACTGACCCTCCCACAGTGCGGCGCTCCCTCAGCACTGACCCTCCCACAGTGCGGCACTCCCTCAGCACTGACCCTCCCACATTGCGGCGCTCCCTCAGCACTGACCCTCCCACAGTGCGGCGCTCCCTCAGCACTGACCCTCCCACAGTGCGGCGCTCCGTCAGCACTGACCCTCTCACTGTGCGGCGCTCCCTCAGCACTGAACCTCCCACAGTGCAGCGCTCCCTCAGCACTGACCCTCCCACAGTGCGGCGCTCCGTCAGCACTGACCCTCTCACTGTGCGGCGCTCCCTCAGCACTGAACCTCCCACAGTGCGGCGCTCCCTCAGCACTGACCCTCCCACAGTGCGGCGCTCCCTCAGCACTGACCCTCCCACAGTGCGGCACTCCCTCAGCACTGACCCTCCCACAGTGCGGCGCTCCCTCAGCACTGACCCTCCCACAGTGCGGCGCTCCCTCAGCACTGTCCCTCCCACAGTGCAGCGCTCCCTCAGCACTGACCCTCTCACTGTGCGGCGCTCCCTCAGCACTGAACCTCCCACAGTGCGGCGCTCCCTCAGCACTGACCCTCCCACAGTGCGGCGCTCCCTCAGCACTGACCCTCCCACAGTGCGGCGCTCCCTCAGCACTGACCCTCCCACAGTGCGGCGCTCCCTCAGCACTGACCCTCCCACAGTGCGGCGCTCCTTCAGCACTGACCCTCCCACAGTGCGGCGCTCCCTCAGCACTGACTCTCCCACAGTGCGGCGCTCCCTCAGCACTGACCCTCCCACAGTGCGGCACTCCTTCAGCACTGACCCTCCCACAGTGCGGCACTCCCCCAGCACTGACCCTCCCACAGTGCGGCGCTCCCTCAGCACTGACCCTCCCACAGTGCGGCGCTCCCTCAGCACTGACCCTCCCACAGTGCGGCGCTCCCTCAGCACCGACCCTCCCACAGTGCGGCGCTCCCTCAGCACTGACCCTCCCACAGTGCGGCGCTCCCTCAGCACTGACCCTCCCACAGTGCGGCGCTCCCTCAGCACTGACCCTCCCACAGTGCGGCACTCCCCCAGCACTGACCCTCCCACAGTGCGGCGCTCCCTCAGCACTGACCCTCCCACAGTGCGGCGCCCCCTGGATGAATTGGCGGGTATTTCGGAGTTGCAGTCTCTGCAGTGAGGGAGGGACCTGTGGCCGGAGTCTGTCACGCTCCATGACCTTTCCCTCTCTCCCACAGGCCGACTCCGAGTGTGCACTGGGAAAGGCTGGATGGGAATCTCCCACGGGAACGGGTCAGCTATGATAACTTCAACAAGACTCTGAAGATCAGTGAGGTGATGGAGGATGATGATGGTGAATATCGGTGCACCGTGAGGAACCAACAGGGACAGGTGAAACACACCTACAGTGTGTCCGTCGAGGGTACGTCACCTATTCTTCAACACTCCCCCCACCCCCTCTGTACCTCTCCGTTCCACTCCTCCCTCTGCTCCCCAATTACTGACAATCCAATTGGAACAGGAGGAGGCCATTCAGCCCCTCCCTCTCCAGCCTGTTACACAGGAACAGGAGGAGGCCATTCCGCCCTCTCTCTCTCCAGCCTGTTACACAGGAACAGGAGGAGGCCATTCAGCCCCTCTCTCTCTCTCCAGCCTGTTACACAGGAACAGGAGGAGGCCATTCAGCCCCTCTCTCTCCAGCCTGTTACACAGGAACAGGAGGAGGCCATTCAGCCCCTCTCTCTCTGGCCTGTTACACAGGAACAGGAGGAGGCCATTCCGCCCACTCTCTCTCGAGCCTGTTACACAGGAACAGGAGGAGGCCATTCAGCCCCTCTCTCTCTCGAGCCTCTTACACAGGAACAGGAGGAGGCCATTCCGCCCTCTCTCTCTCGAGCCTGTTACACAGGAACAGGAGGAGGCCATTCAGCCCCTCTCTCTCTCTCCAGCCTGTTACACAGGAACAGGAGGAGGCCATTCAGCCCCTCTCTCTCGAGCCTCTTACACAGGAACAGGAGGAGGCCATTCCGCCCTCTCTCTCCAGCCTGTTACACAGGAACAGGAGGAGGCCATTCAGCCCCTCTCTCTCCAGCCTGTTACACAGGAACAGGAGGAGGCCATTCAGCCCCTCTCTCTCTCGAGCCTGTTACACAGGAACAGGAGGAGGCCATTCAGCCCCTCTCTCTCTCGAGCCTGTTACACAGGAACAGGAGGAGGCCATTCAGCCCCTCTCTCTCTCTCCAGCCTGTTACACAGGAACAGGAGGAGGCCATTCAGCCCCTCTCTTTGAGCGGGTCTCCCCCCTCTGCCTGCTCCCTGTGAGGGGACTGAACCCTCCTCCCAGCTGTTTTTTAAATTTCTTACTGTCTCAAGTAAGCTTACATTAACACCGCAATGAAGTTACTCTGAAAATTCCCCAAGTCACCACACTCCGGTGCCTGTTCGGGTACACTGAGGGAGAATTTAGCACGGCCAATGCACCCTAACCCGCATGTCCGGGAGGAAACCGGAGCACCCGGAGGAAACCCACGCAGACACGGGGAGAACGTGCAGACTCCACACAGACAGTGACCCGAGCCGGGAATGGAACTGGGCCCCTGGCGCTGTGAGGCAGCAGTGCGAACCACTGCTTGTTCAGTCTTTAGCGGTTGTTTGAACCTCTCTCTGCTGTGACATGTTTTCACTCTCTCTGTCCTGTCTCTTCCCAGCTGCCCCTTACTGGGTTCACAAACCTCAGGATGGGATATACGGCCCCGGGGAAAATGTCCGCCTGGACTGTGACATCGATGCCAAACCCAAAGCTGAGGTCCGCTGGAGACTCAACGGGGTTCCGCTGAGCGGTGAGTGAGGGTTCACTGCATCAGGGTGAGGGGTCACGGCCTCAGGGTGAGGGGTCACGGCCTCAGGGTGAGGGGTCACGGCCTCATGGTGAGGGGTCACGGCCTCAGGATGAGGGGTCACCCCGTCAGGGTGAGGGGTCACGGCCTCAGGGTGAAGGGTCACGGCCTCAGGGTGAGGGGTCACGGCCTCAGGGTGAGGGGTCACGGCCTCAGGATGAGGGGTCACCGTGTCAGGGTGAGGGGTCACGGCCTCAGGGTGAGGGGTCACGGCCTCAGGGTGAGGGGTCACGGCCTCAGGGTGAGGGGTCACGGCCTCAGGGTGAGGGGTCACGGCCTCATGGTGAGGGGTCACGGCCTCAGGATGAGGGGTTACCCCGTCAGGGTGAGGGGTCACGGCCTCAGGGTGAAGGGTCACGGCCTCAGGGTGAGGGGTCACGGCCTCAGGGTGAGGGGTCACGGCCTCAGGATGAGGGGTCACCGTGTCAGGGTGAGGGGTCACGGCCTCAGGGTGAGGGGTCACGGCCTCAGGGTGAGGGGTCACGGCCTCAGGGTGAGGGGTCACGGCCTCAGGGTGAGGGGTCACGGCCTCAGGGTGAGGGGTCACGGCCTCATGGTGAGGGGTCACGGCCTCAGGATGAGGGGTCACCCCGTCAGGGTGAGGGGTCACGGCCTCAGGGTGAAGGGTCACGGCCTCAGGGTGAGGGGTCACGGCCTCAGGATGAGGGGTCACCGTGTCAGGGTGAGGGGTCACGGCCTCAGGGTGAGGGGTCACGGCCTCAGGGTGAGGGGTCACAGTCTCAGGGTGAGGGGTCACGGCCTCAGGGTGAGGGGTCACGGCCTCAGGGTGAGGGGTCACAGCCTCAGGGTTAGGAGTCACGGCCTCAGGGTGAGGGGTCACGGCCTCAGGGTGAGGGGTCACCGTGTCAGGGTGAGGGGTCACGGCCTCAGAATGAGGGGTCACCGCGTTAGGGTGAGGGGTCACTGCGTCAGGGTGAGGGGTCACGGAATCAGAGTGAGAGGTAACCGCCTCAGGGTGAGGGGTCACTGCATCAGCTGAGGGGTAACTGCGTCAGGGTGAGGGGTCGCTCTGTCGGGGTGAGGGGTCGCTCTGTCAGGGTGAGGGGTCGCTCTGTCGGGGTGAGGGGTCACTGCGTCAGGGTGAGGGGTCGCTCTGTCAGGAAGAGGGATCACTGCCTCAGGGTGAGGGGTGAGAGGTGAGGGTGGGTTGATGTTAGGAGGGAACGATCTCCCCGGTGTCCAGTTGTCAGTATTGAATTCCTGGAGTAATGTTCCAAACAGCAGTCAGTCTGACCCAGTGGGATCTTGCTGTGCACAGGCTGGCTGCCATGCTCTCTACGGGACACCGAGGCTGTCTGACCGGGTGGTGTGACAGACACTGTGCCAAAGCTCCTCTCACCCCTCACTCACTGATCAATCTCTCTTACAGACACGGACCCCAACCCCAATCGAAGGGAGATGGGAAGCATCATTATCCTGAGTAATGTTCAGAGAGAGGACACAGCGATCTATCAGTGTGAGGCTCAGAACAAACACGGCTCCCTCCTCGCCAACATCATCGTGCAGGTCATCGGTACGTAGGGTCTGTGACTCCCCATCGATTCCCCACATTGTGTCAGTCCCTATCACTCCCTATCCCCGACCCACATTGTGTCAGTCCCTATCACTCCCTATCCATTCCCCACATTGTGTCAGTCCCTATCACTCCCTATCCCCGACCCACATTGTGTCAGTCCCTATCACTCCCTATCCATTCCCCACATTGTGTCAGTCCCTATCACTCCCTGTCCATTACCCACATTGTGTCAGTCCCTATCACTCCCTGTCCATTACCCACATTGTGTCAGTCCCTATCACTCCCTATCCATTACCCACATTGTGTCAGTCCCTATCACTCCCTATCCCTGACCCACATTGTGTCAGTCCCTATCACTCCCTATCCCTGACCCACATTGTGTCAGTCCCTATCACTCCCTATCCCCGACCCACATTGTGTCAGTCCCTATCACTCCCTGTCCATTACCCACATTGTGTCAGTCCCTATCACTCCCTATCCCCGACCGACATTGTGTCAGTCCCTATCACTCCCTATCCCCGACCCACATTGTGTCAGTCCCTATCACTCCCTATCCAATCCCCACATTGTGTCAGTCCCTATCACTTCCTATCCATCCCCCACATTGTGTCAGTCCCTATCACTCCCTATCCAATCCCCACATTGTGTCAGTCCCTATCACTCCCTATCCATCCCCACATTGTGTCAGTCCCTATCACTCCCTATCCCTGACCCACATTGTGTCAGTCCTTATCACTCCCTATCCATGACCCACATTGTGTCAGTCCCTATCACTCCCTATCCATCCCCCACATTGTGTCAGTCCCTATCACTCCCTATCCCTGACCCACATTGTGTCAGTCCCTATCACTCCCTATCCATTACCCACATTGTGTCAGTCCCTATCACTCCCTATCCCTGACCCACATTGTGTCAGTCCCTATCACTCCCTATCCATCCCCCACATTGTGTCAGTCCCTATCACTCCCTATCCATTCCCCACATTGTGTCAGTCCCTATCACTCCCTATCCATTACCCACATTGTGTCAGTCCCTATCACTCCCTATCCATGACCCACATTGTGTCAGTCCCTATCACTCCCTATCCATTACCCACATTGTGTCAGTCCCGATCACTCCCTATCCATTACCCACATTGTGTCAGTCCCTATCACTCCCTGTCCATTACCCACATTGTGTCAGTCCCTATCACTCCCTATCCATGACCCACATTGTGTCAGTCCCTATCACTCCCTATCCATTACCCACATTGTGTCAGTCCCTATCACTCCCTATCCATGACCCACATTGTGTCAGTCCCTATCACTCCCTATCCATTACCCACATTGTGTCAGTCCCTATCACTCCCTATCCATTACCCACATTGTGTCAGTCCCTATCACTCCCTGTCCATTACCCACATTGTGTCAGTCCCTATCACTCCCTATCCATTACCGACATTGTGTCAGTCCCTATCACTCCCTGTCCATTACCCACATTGTGTCAGTCCCTATCACTCCCTATCCATTACCCACATTGTGTCAGCCCCTATCACTCCCTATCCATGACCCACATTGTGTCAGTCCCTATCACTCCCTATCCATTCCCCACATTGTGTCAGTCCCTATCACTCCCTATCCATTACCCACATTGTGTCAGTCCCTATCACTCCCTATCCCTGACCCACATTGTGTCAGTCTCTATCACTCCCTATCCATTCCCCACATTGTGTCAGTCCCTATCACTCCCTATCCCTGACCCACATTGTGTCAGTCTCTATCACTCCCTATCCAATCCCCACATTGTGTCAGTCCCTATCACTCCCTATCCAATCCCCACATTGTGTCAGTCCCTATCACTCCCTATCCCTGACCCACATTGTGTCAGTCCCTATCACTCCCTATCCCTGACCCACATTGTGTCAGTCTCTATCACTCCCTATCCAATCCCCACATTGTGTCAGTCCCTATCACTCCCTATCCCTGACCCACATTGTGTCAGTCCCTATCACTTCCTATCCATTCCCCACATTGTGTCAGTCCCTATCACTCCCTATCCATTCCCCACATTGTGTCAGTCCCTATCACTCCCTATCCATTACCCACATTGTGTCAGTCCCTATCACTCCCTATCCATGAACAACATTGTGTCAATCCCTATCACTCCCTATCCATTACCCACATGGTGTCAGTCCCTATCATTCCCTATCCATTACCCACATTGTGTCAGTCCCTATCACTCCCTATCCATTCCCCACATTGTGTCAGTCCCTATCACTCCCTATCCATTCCCCACATTGTGTCATTCCCTATCACTCCCTATCCCCGACCCACATTGTGTCAGTCCCTATCACTCCCTATCCATCCCCCACATTGTGTCAGTCCCTATCACTCCCTATCCATTACCCACATTGTGTCAGTCCCTATCACTCCCTATCCCCGACCGACATTGTGTCAGTCCCTATCACTCCCTATCCAATCCCCACATTGTGTCAGTCCCTATCACTCCCTATCCATTACCCACATTGTGTCAGTCCCTATCACTCCCTATCCCCGACCGACATTGTGTCAGTCCCTATCACTCCCTATCCATTACCCACATTGTGTCAGTCCCTATCACTCCCTATCCCCGACCCACATTGTGTCAGTCCCTATCACTCCCTATCCCCGACCGACATTGTGTCAGTCTCTATCACTCCCTATCCCTGACCCACATTGTGTCAGTCCCTATCACTCCCTATCCATTCCCCACATTGTGTCAGTCCCTATCACTCCCTATCCCCGACCGACATTGTGTCAGTCTCTATCACTCCCTATCCATTACCCACATTGTGTCAGTCCCTATCACTCCCTATCCCCGACCGACATTGTGTCAGTCCCTATCACTCCCTATCCCCGACCGACATTGTGTCAGTCTCTATCACTCCCTATCCCTGACCCACATTGTGTCAGTCCCTATCACTCCCTATCCATTCCCCACATTGTGTCAGTCCCTATCACTCCCTATCCATTACCCACATTGTGTCAGTCCCTATCACTCCCTATCCCCGACCGACATTGTGTCAGTCCCTATCACTCCCTATCCATTACCCACATTGTGTCAGTCCCTATCACTCCCTATCCCCGACCGACATTGTGTCAGTCTCTATCACTCCCTATCCATCCCCCACATTGTGTCAGTCCCTATCACTCCCTATCCAATCCCCACATTGTGTCAGTCCCTATCACTCCCTATCCATTCCCCACATTGTGTTAGTCCCTATCACTCCCTATCCATCCCCCACATTGTGTCAGTCCCTATCACTCCCTATCCATTACCCACATTGTGTCAGTCCCTATCACTCCCTATCCATTACCCACATTGTGTCATTCCCTAGCACTCCCTATCCATTCCCCACATTGTGTCAGTCCCTATCACTCCCTATCCATTCCCCACATTGTGTCAGTCTCTATCACTCCCTATCCATTCCCCACATTGTGTCAGTCCCTATCACTCCCTATCCCTGACGCACATTGTGTCAGTCCCTATCACTCCCTATCCCCGACCCACATTGTGTCAGTCCCTATCACTCCCTATCCATTCCCCACATTGTGTCAGTCCCTATCACTCCCTATCCATCCCCCACATTGTGTCAGTCCCTATCACTCCCTATCCAATCCCCACATTGTGTCAGTCCCTATCACTCCCTATCCATTCCCCACATTGTGTCAGTCCCTATCACTCCCTATCCCCGACCGACATTGTGTCAGTCCCTATCACTCCCTATCCATTACCCACATTGTGTCAGTCCCTATCACTCCCTATCCATTCCCCACATTGTGTCAGTCCCTATCACTCCCTATCCCTGACCCACATTGTGTCAGTCCCTATCACTCCCTATCCATCCCCCACATTGTGTCAGTCCCTATCACTCCCTATCCATTCCCCACATTGTGTCAGTCCCTATCACTCCCTATCCATTACCCACATTGTGTCAGGCCCTATCACTCCCTATCCCCGACCCACATTGTGTCAGTCCCTATCACTCCCTATCCATTCCCCACATTGTGTCAGTCCCTATCACTCCCTATCCCTGACCCACATTGTGTCAGTCCCTATCACTCCCTATCCATTCCCCACATTGTGTCAGTCCCTATCACTCCCTATCCAATCCCCACATTGTGTCAGTCCCTATCACTCCCTATCCATCCCCCACATTGTGTCAGTCCCTATCACTCCCTATCCCTGACCCACATTGTGTCAGTCCCTATCACTCCCTATCCATCCCCCACATTGTGTCAGTCCCTATCACTCCCTATCCAATCCCCACATTGTGTCAGTCCCTATCACTCCCTATCCATCCCCCACATTGTGTCAGTCCCTATCACTCCCTATCCATTACCCACATTGTGTCAGTCCCTATCACTCCCTATCCATTACCCACATTGTGTCATTCCCTAGCACTCCCTATCCATTCCCCACATTGTGTCAGTCCCTATCACTCCCTATCCATTCCCCACATTGTGTCAGTCTCTATCACTCCCTATCCATTCCCCACATTGTGTCAGTCCCTATCACTCCCTATCCCTGACCCACATTGTGTCAGTCCCTATCACTCCCTATCCATTCCCCACATTGTGTCAGTCCCGATCACTCCCTATCCCCGACCCACATTGTGTCAGTCCCTATCACTCCCTATCCAATCCCCACATTGTGTCAGTCCCTATCACTCCCTATCCATTCCCCACATTGTGTCAGTCCCTATCACTCCCTATCCCCGACCGACATTGTGTCAGTCCCTATCACTCCCTATCCATTACCCACATTGTGTCAGTCCCTATCACTCCCTATCCATCCCCCACATTGTGACAGTCCCTATCACTCCCTATCCATTCCCCACATTGTGTCAGTCCCTATCACTCCCTATCCATTACCCACATTGTGTCAGGCCCTATCACTCCCTATCCCCGACCCACATTGTGTCAGTCCCTATCACTCCCTATCCATTCCCCACATTGTGTCAGTCCCTATCACTCCCTATCCCTGACCCACATTGTGTCAGTCCCTATCACTCCCTATCCATTCCCCACATTGTGTCAGTCCCTATCACTCCCTATCCAATCCCCACATTGTGTCAGTCCCTATCACTCCCTATCCATCCCCCACATTGTGTCAGTCCCTATCACTCCCTATCCCTGACCCACATTGTGTCAGTCCCTATCACTCCCTATCCCTGACCCACATTGTGTCAGTCCCTATCACTCCCTATCCATCCCCCACATTGTGTCAGTCCCTATCACTCCCTATCCATTCCCCACATTGTGTCAGTCCCTATCACTCCCTATCCATTACCCACATTGTGTCAGTCCCTATCACTCCCTATCCCTGACCCACATTGTGTCAGTCCCTATCACTCCCTATCCCTGACCCACATTGTGTCAGTCCCTATCACTCCCTATCCATTCCCCACATTGTGTCAGTTCCTATCACTCCCTATCCAATCCCCACATTGTGTCAGTCCCTATCACTCCCTATCCATTCCCCACATTGTGTCAGTCCCTATCACTCCCTATCCAATCCCCACATTGTGTCAGTCCCTATCACTCCCTATCCATCCCCCACATTGTGTCAGTCCCTATCACTCCCTATCCATCCCCACATTGTGTCAGTCCCTATCACTCCCTATCCATTCCCCACATTGTGTCAGTCCCTATCACTCCCTATCCATTACCCACATTGTGTCAGTCCCTATCACTCCCTATCCATTACCCACATTGTGTCAGTCCCTATCACTCCCTATCCATCCCCCACATTGTGTCAGTCCCTATCACTCCCTATCCATCCCCCACATTGTGTCAGTCCCTATCACTCCCTATCCCTGACCCACATTGTGTCAGTCCCTATCACTCCCTATCCATCCCCCACATTGTGTCAGTCCCTATCACTCCCTATCCATCCCCCACATTGTGTCAGTCCCTATCACTCCCTATCCCTGACCCACATTGTGTCAGTCCCTATCACTCCCTATCCCCGACCCACATTGTGTCAGTCCCTATCACTCCCTATCCATCCCCCACATTGTGTCAGTCCCTGTCACTCCCGGAGACAGCGCCCCTCCTCCTACCTTTCACTCTTTGCAATGTGATGCTGGTTGACCCCGTGCTGATGTCTTGTCCCCCCCCCCCCTCTCTCTGTTCACAGTGTTACCGGCTCAGATCCTGACTCCCCGAGACAGGGAGTACGTCATCGTGGAGAAGCAGAAGGCTTACATTCACTGCAAAGCCTTTGGTGCGCCCACACCCACGATCGTCTGGTAGGCATTGCGCTAGGGGTTGTTCCTGTATCTGCCGACTGCCTTCACACTGGCTTTCCCCACTGCCCAGTCTGTCCTGTGTGTGAATATTCCTGCACTGAATGTACCGTCTGACCTTGTTCATCTCGCGGCCAGATCGCAATGGGCTGAGAATGTTCTGCAATGTATTACAGAGTGTCCAGGGTCTGGAGGTACCACTCAGCACTGCCCCTCCCCGTGACCCCTCTCCCCACCTCCAGACACTCCCCATCCCCGTGACCCCGCTCCCCTACTCCCCAGACACTCGCCTGCCCGCAGACACTCCCCCGCCCCGCGACCCCCCTTCCCTTCACCCGGACACTCCCCCTCGCCCCGGACACTCCCCCTCCCCCCGGACACTCCCCCTCCCCCCGGACACTCCCCCTCCCCCCCCCAGACACTCCCCCTTCCCCCCGGGCACTCCCCCTCCCCCCCCGGACACTCCCCCTCCCCCCCGGACACTCCCCCTCCCCCCCCCTGACACTCCCCCTCCCCCCGGACACTCCCCCTCCCCCCGGACACTCCCCCTCCCCCCGGACACTTCCCCCCCCCCCCCCCCCCCCCCCCCCCTCGCCGGAGACTCCCCCTCCCCCCCCCAGACACTCCCCCTCCCCCAACGGACACTCCCCCTCCCCCCCTGGACACTCCCCCTCCCCCCCCGGACACTCCCCCTCCCCCCAGACACTCCCCCTCCCCCCCCGGACACTCCCCCTCCCCCCCGGGCACTCCCCCTCCCCCCCAGACACTCCCCCTGGCCCCCGGAAACTCCCCCTCCCCCCCGGACACTCCCCCTCCCCCCCCCCAGACACTCCCCCTGGCCCCCGGACACTCCCCCTGCCCCCTGGACACTCCCCCTTCCCCCGGACACTCCCCCTCCCCCCCCAGACACTCCCCCTGGCCCCCGGACACTCCCCCTGCCCCCTGGACACTCCCCCTTCCCCCGGACACTCCCCCTTCCCCCCGGACACTCCCACTTCCCCCCGGACACTCCCCCTTCCCCCCTCCCTCCCAGGACCCCCCACTCCCCACGGACCCCGCGACAGTTCAATGTTCCTGCAACACTGACTCTCGGTGTGATTTCCCCACCCTCCCCATCCTCAGACCTCCTGTTCCCCCTCACCCCCCCTCCAAATCTCCCTCACCTCCTCCCTGCACCCCTCACATCTCTTCCCCTCGACCTCCCACTGCCTCCCCTCCCGCACGCCCCTTTCCCCACTCCCTCATCCCCCATGTTTCCCACCCCCTCTCCTCCTCTCACTCCCCCTCTCCTCCTCTCACTCCTCCTCCATTCCTCATCTCCCTTCCCTCCAGTCTCTCTCCAACCCCCCCTCCTCCCCTCCCCCATCCATTCCCTTTCTTCTCTCCCTCACTTTCTCCCCTCCTTCCACCCTCCCCTCCCTCACCCCTCTCCCCCCCCCCCCGCCAGTCGGACCCCCTGCACCCCCGCCAGTCGGACCCCCTGCCCCTCCGCCAGTCGGACCCCCTGCACCCCCGCCAGTCGGACCCCCTGCCCCCCCCCCCCCGCCAGTCAGACCCCCTGCCACTCCCGCCAGTCGGACCCCCTGCCCCCCCCCGCCAGTCGGACCCCCTGCCCCCCTGCCAGTCGGACCCCCTGCCCCCCCGCCTGTCGGACCCCATGCCCCCCCGCCAGTCGGACCCCCTGCCCCCCCACCAGTCGGACCCCCTGCCCCCCCGCCAGTCGGACCCCCTGCCCCCCCGCCAGTCGGACCCCCTGCCCCCCGCCAGTCGGACCCCCTGCCTCCCCCGCCAGTCGGACCCCCTGCCCCCCCTCCCCCCGCCAGTCGGACCCCCTGCCCCCCCCTCCCCCCGCCAGTCGGACCCCCTGCCCCCCCCTCCCCCCGCCAGTCAGACCCCCTGCCCTCCCCCCGCCAGTCGGACCCCCTGCCCTCCCCCCGCCAGTCGGACCCCCTGCCCTCCCCCCGCCAGTCGGACCCCCTGCCCTCCCCCCGCCAGTCGGACCCCCTGCCACTCCCCCCGCCAGTCGGACCCCCTGCCACTCCCGCCAGTCAGACCCCCTGCCAGTCCCGCCAGTCGGACCCCCTGCCCCCCCCCCGCCAGTCGGACCCCCTGCCCCCCCCCCCCCCCCCCAAGTCGGAACCCCTGCCCTCCCCCCGCCAGTCGGACCCCCTGCCCTCCCCCCGCCAGTCGGACCCCCTGCCCTCCCCCCGCCAGTCGGACCCCCTGCCACTCCCCCCGCCAGTCGGACCCCCTGCCCTCCCCCCGCCAGTCGGACCCCCTGCCACTCCCCCCGCCAGTCGGACCCCCTGCCCCCCCCCCGCCATTCAGACCCCCTGCCCTCCCCCCGCCAGTCGGACCCCCTGCCACTCCCCCCGCCAGTCGGACCCCCTGCCCCCCCCCCGCCATTCAGACCCCCTGCCCTCCCCCCGCCAGTCGGACCCCCTGCCCTCCCCCGCCAGTCGGACTCCCTTCCCCCCCCCCGCCAGTCGGACCTCCTGCCAGTCCCGCCAGTCGGACGCCCTGCCCCCCCCCCTCCCCCCGCCAGTCGGACCCCCTGCCCCCCCGCCGTCCTCTGGGGGTAAATCCTTGCCGGCGCCAGGGCCCAGTTGGTGGGGATGAGTTGTTCTGTGCTCTGATTGGAGCAGGTTGTCTCTGGCTGACGTCAGTTGCTGTCTTTTGCCTGTTGTCCCAGGACTAAGGATGACATGGAGACAGTGTTACAGGACCGGCGCTATTTCCTCAACACCAGCGGGACCCTGAGCCTTGAGGACGCTCGGAAGGGAGACGCCGGCATCTTTACCTGCAATGCCACCAACAGGATTGGTGAAGACAGCATTACTGCTACTCTGACTGTCAAAAGTAAGGAGCAGTGCCCCGTGAAAGATGTCTCCGTCTGTATCGTTCACTTATTTATTTGTGTCACAAGTAGGCTTACATTAACACTGCAATGAAGTTAATGTGAAAATCCCCTAGTCGCCACACTCCGGCGCCTGTTCGGGTACACTGAGGGAGAATTTAGCATGGCCAATCCACCATCTTTGGACACTAAGGGGCAATTTAGCATGGCCAATCCACCATCTTTGGACACTAAGGGGCAATTTAGTATGGCCAATCCATCTAACCCTCACATCTTTCGACACTAAGGGACAATTTAGCATGGCCAATCCACCTAACCCTCACATCTTTGGACACTAAGGGGCAATTTAGCACGGCCAATCCACCTAACCTGCACATCTTTGGACACTAAGGGACAATTTAGCATGGCCAATCCATCTAACCCTCACATCTTTGGACACTAAGGGACAATTTAGCATGGCCAATCCACCTAACCTGCACATCTTTGGACACTAAGGGGCAATTTAGCACGGCCAATCCACCTAACCCTCACATCTTTGGACACTAAGGGACAATTTAGCATGGCCAATCCCCCTAACCTGCACATCTTTGGACACTAAGGGACAATTTAGCATGGCCAATCCACCTAACCTGCACATCTTTGGACACTAAGGGACAATTTAGCATGGCCAATCCACCGAACCTGCACATCTTTGGACACTAAGGGGCAATTTAGCATGGCCAATCCACCTAACCCTCACATCTTTGAACACTAAGGGACAATTTAGAACGGCCAATCCACCTAACCACATCTTTCAGACTGTGGGAGGAAACCGGAGCGCCCGGGGGAAACCCACGCAGACACGGGGAGAACGTGCAGACTCCACACAGACAGTGACCCAAGCCGGGAATCGAACCCGGGTCCCTGGTGCTGTGAGGCAGCAGTGCTAACCCACTGTGCCACCGTGCCCCCGGGAATCGAACCCGGGTCCCTGGCGCTGTGAGGCAGCTGTGCTAACCCACTGTGCCACCGTGCCCCCGGGAATCGAACCCGGGGTCCCTGGCGCTGTGAGGCAGCAGTGCTAACCCACTGTGTCACCATGCCCCCGGGAATCGAACCCGGGGTCCCTGGCGCTGTGAGGCAGCTGTGCTAACCCACTGTGTCACCGTGCCCCTCCTATCAGCTGAGACCAATCTATTTCAACAGTGCGAGTGCGGATGGAGCGATGGGAATATTGGGCTAACTGATGCTCTGTTGTCAGATGCCAGCCAGGTGATTGAGAGTCCGAGAGACCAGCACGTCCAGAGGTCGTACCCGGTGTCCTTCCGTTGCGTGGTGGAGGTAGACCCGTCACTGAAGCCAGCTGAGTTGCAGTGGAAGAAAGACGGGGAGGCCATTGACGAGGCAGATGATGATGACAGCAAGTAAGGGAAGATGGGGATAACGGGGGCGGGGTGGGGGGGGAGTGGGGGAAAGTCTGGGGGGGGGGTGGGAATCGCACATATCCCCTTATTACTCTTCCATCAAGCTAAACACCTTCTGAGCATCCCAGTTTTAATGTGACAACAGGAGTTATCTCTTTATTCATCCAACAATTTCTTGATTTAATACTTCCAACTCAAACTGTTGCAACTCATTATCCCTTTCAGTGCACCATAACTCTTAAGTGACCATTAACTTCCATTATTTACCTGAAAATAGGTACCACGGGGCTTAGGAGAAACCTTTGACCAAGAGATGTTCCCAATGTTGAATCTATCTCTTTCTCTGAAGAGTCTGTCAGGGCGCGCTTCTTATGATGGTTAATCTCTATAGAGTTGTCGCTGTCAAAACGTAGGGCTGCGATGTCTTTGATCTACAAATTCCTCACCTGTTTCCGGAAGGTTCTCTGTCATCATCCCAGCCAACTGTGTAACCAGAAACCGATCAGGTGGCTCGAGCAGCCAATGAAAATACTCATTATGCCCACTTCAGATGACATGTCTCTCATGTAACTCTGATAAAATCCGATGCCACAGTGTCTGCTTCAATGTAAACAACTTCCCATATTTGGGTCACAGATACCGGAACAGATCCCTGACTGAGAGTAACTTCACGCCCTGCACTTGGCTTTAATCAGAGGTTGACAAAAATCCCAGCATGCTTAGCTCTCAGCTAAAAAAGCCATTTAAAAGCCACTGTTGCCATTCTGAACAAAGAACAAAGAAAATTCCAGCACAGGAACAGGCCCTTCGACCCTCCAAGCCTGCACCGACCATGCTGCCCAACTGAACTAAAACCCCCTACCCTTCCGTGGACCATATCCCTCTATTCCCATCCTATTCATGTATTTGTCCAGACGCCCCTTAAAAGTCACTGTCGTATCTGCTTCCACTACCTCCCCCGGCAACGAGTTCCAGGCACCCACCACCCTCTGTGTAAAAAATCTGCCTCGTCCATCTCCTTTAAACCTTGCCCCTCGCACCTTAAACCTGTGCCCCCGAGTAATTGACTCTTCCACCCTGGGAAAAAGCTTCTGACGATCCACTCTGTCCATGCCCCTCATAATCTTGTAGACTTCTATCAGGTCACCCCTCAACCTCCGTCGCTCCAGTGAGAACAAACCGAGAGGATTGGGAAATCTTTAAAGGTCAGCAGAAAGCCACGAAAAAAGCTATAAAGAAAAGTAAGATGGATTATGAGAGTAAACTCGCTCAGAATATAAAAACAGATAGCAAAAGCTTCTACAAATATATAAAACAAAAACGAGTGGCGAAAGTAAATATTGGTCCTTTAGAGGACGAGATGGGGGATGGAATAACTGGAAATGAGAAAATGGCTGAGGCATTGAACAGGTATTTTGTGTCGGTCTTCACAGTGGAAGACACAAATAACAGGCCAAAAATTGATGACAGGAAGGTTATGACAGGTGAGGACCGAGAAACTATCATTACCACGAAAGAGGTAGTGTTGGGCAAGTTAATGGGGCTAAAGGTCGACAAGTCTCCTGGTCCTGATGGAATGCATCCCAGGGTACTAAAAGAGATGGCGGGAGAAATAGCAAATGCACTAGTGGTAATTTACCAAAATTTGCTGGACTCTGGGGTGGTTCCCGCAGATTGGAAAACAGCAAATGTGACGCCACTGTTTAAAAAGGAGGTAGACAAAAGGCGGGTAACTATAGGCCGGTTAGCTTAACTTCTGTAGTAGGGAAAATGCTTGAATCTATCATCAAGGAAGAAATAGCGAGACATCTGAATATAAATTGTTCCATTGGTAAGACGCAGCATGGGTTCATGAAGGGCAGGTCATGTTTGACTAATTTGGTGGAATTCTTTGAGAACATTACATGTGCAGTGGACAATGGGGAACCTGTGGATGTGGTGTATCTGGATTTCCAGAAGGCGTTTGACAAGGTGCCGCACCAAAGACTGCTACATAAGATAAAGGTGCACGGTGTTACGGGTAATCTATTAGCATGGATAGAGGATTGGTTAACTAACAGAAAGCAAAGAGTGGGGGTAAATGGGTGTTTTTCTGGTTGGCGATCAGTGACTAGTGGTGTGCCTCAGGGATCAGTGTTGGCACTGTAATTGTTTACGATTTACATCGATGATTTGGAGTTGGGGACCAAGTGTAGTGTGTCAAAATTTGCAGATGACACTAAGATGAGTGGCAGAGCAGAGTGTGCAGAGGACGCTGAAAGTCTGCAAAGGGATATAGATAGTCTAAGTGAGTGGGCGAGGGTCTGGCAGATGGAGTACAATGTTGGTAAATGTGAGGTCATCCATTTTGGTTGGAATAACAGCAAAATGGACTATTATTTAAATGATTAAAAATTGCAGCATGCTGTTGTGCAGAGGGACCTGGGTGTCCTTGTGCAGGAATCTCAAGGAGGTAATTAAGAAGGCAAATGGAATTTTGTCCTTTTATTGCTAGAGGGATGGAGTTTAAAAACAGCGAGGTTATGTTGCAGCTGTATAAGGTGCTGGTGAGGTCACACCTGGAGTACTGTGTACAGTTTTGGTCTCCTTACTTGAGAAAGGATATACTGGCACTGGAGAGGGTGCAGAGGAGATTCATTAGGTTGATTCCGGAGTTGAGAGGGTTGGCTTATGAGGAGAGACTGAGTAGACTGGGGCAATACTCATTGGAATTCAGAAGAATGAGGGGAGATCTTATAGAAACATATAAGATTATGAAGGGAATAGATAAGATAGAAGCAGGGAAGTTGTTTCCACTGGCGGGTGAAACTAGAACTAGGGGGCATGGCCTCAAAATAAGGGGGAGCAGATTTAGGATGAGTTGAGGAGGAACTTCTTCACACAAAGGGTTGTGAATCTGTGGAACTCCCTGCGCAGTGAAGCAGTTGAGGCTCCCTCATTGAATGTGTTTAAGGCAAGGATAGATAGATTTTTGAACAGGAAAGGAATTAAGGGTTATGGTGAGTGGGCGGGTAAGTGGAGCTGAGTCCACAAAAACATCAGCCATGATCTTATTGAATGGCGGAGCAGGCTCGAGGGGCCAGATGGCCTACTCCTGCTCCATGTCCTTATGTTCTTATAAGTTTCTCCAACCTCTCCTCATAGCTAATGCCCTCCATGCCAGGCAACATCCTGGCAAATCTTTTCTGTACCCTCTCCAAAGCCTCCACATCCTTCTGGTAGGGAGGACTATCCTCCTTATGGTTGTTCAATCATTGTTGCAGTCATTCTCTCTCCGTCGACACCTTTCACACTCTGCGTGGGCTGGCGGGTGTGTGTGAGGGGATCTGGAGGGTGGGGGTCGGTGGGGGGTGGTGGTCGGGCGAGGAGGGGAGAGGGGGAGGGGTAGTCTTGCGCTCCGGTTTCCTTGCCTGATGGTTCCGATCTCCGACCAGGTACCGCATACAGGACGGTGAGCTGAAAATCAAAAGTGCCAGCTATGAGGATGAGGGGAGCTACATGTGCGTCGGCACGACAGAGCTGGACACCGTGATGGCCAGCGCACAGCTCATTGTGGTCGGTAAGTGGTCCCCCCCAAGAGGTTCTCCTCCCACAATCCCTCTCCCCCCGGCTCGGATCGCCCCTGTTCCCAGGGGTGACTCCAGCATCCCGTGCCCCGGAGGGGAGGCTCAGAGCTAGCCTCTAAAATCGAGTCACAGAATCATAGAATCGCTCAGTGCAGAAGGAGGCCATTCGGCCCATTGAGTCAGCACCGACCACCATCCCACCCAGGTCCTATCCCCGTAACCCCATGCGTTTACCCCAGCTAGTCACCCTGACACCAAAGGGCAATTTACCAATGCACCCTAACCTGCACATCTTTGGAGCGTGGGAGGAAACCGGAGCACCCGGAGGGAACCCACGCAGACACGGGGAGAACGTGCAAACTCCGCACAGACAGTGACCCAAGCCGGGAATCGAAGCCGGGTCCCTGGCACTGACAGACAGCAGTGCTAACCCACTGTGCCACTGTGCCGACACATTCGAAACACTTGACCTCCCACCTAATCCCACTTCCCAGCACTTGGTCCATTGCCCTGAATGTGATGATCTGCCAAGTGTTCATCCAGGTACTTTTTAAAGGATGTGAGGCCTCCCGCCTCCTCCACCCTCCCAGGCAGCGCCTTCCAGACCCTCACCACCCTCTGGGTAAAAAAGCTTTTCCTCACATCCCCCCTAAACCTCCTGCCCCTCACCTTGAGCCTGTGTCCCCCTCGTGACTGACCCTTCAACTAAGGGGAACAGCTGCTCCCTATCCACTCTGTCCGTGCCCCTCATAATCTCGTCCACCTCGATCAGGTCACCCCTCAGTCTTCTCTGCTCCAACCAAAATAACCCAATTCTACCCAACCTCTCTTCATAACTTAAACGCTCCGTCCCAGGCAGCATCCTGGTGAATCTCCTCTGCACCCCCTCCAGTGCAATCACATCCTTCCGATAACCCGGCGACCAGAACTACACACAGTGCTCTTGCTGTGGCCCCACCAAAGTTCTGTATTACTCCAACATGGCTTCCCTGCTTTTGTAATCTGTGCCTCGATTGATAAAGGCGAGTGTCCCAGATGCTTTTTTCACTACCCTATTAACCTGCCCTTCCGCTTTCAGAGACCTGTGGACAAAGACGCCAAGGTCCCTTTATTCCTCAGAACTTCCTGGTCCGATTCCTTCCTGGAGGAGGTTACAGAGATAGGGAGGGGTGTAGGGGGCTGGAGGAGGTTACAGAGATAGGGAGGGGGTGTAGGGGCTGGAGGAGGTTACAGAGTTAGGGAGGGGATGTAGGGGCTGGAGGAGGTTACAGGGATAGGGATGGGGGTGTAGGGGCTGGAGGGGGTTACAGAGATAGGGAGGGGGGTGTAGGGGCTGGAGGAGGTTACAGAGATAGGGAGGGGGGTGTAGGGGCTGGAGGAGGTTACAGAGATAGGGAGGGGGTGGAGGGGCTGGAGGAGGTTACAGAGTTAGGGAGGGGATGTAGGGGCTGGAGGAGGTTACAGAGATAGGGAGGGGGTGGAGGGGCTGGAGGAGGTTACAGAGTTAGGGAGGGGTGTAGGGGCTGGAGGAGGTTACAGAGAAAGGGAGGGGAGTAGGGGCTGGAGCTGGAGGAGGTTACAGAGATAGGGAGGGGATGTAGGGGCTGGAGGAGGTGACAGAGATCGAGAGGGGATGTAGGGGCTGGAGGGGGTTACAGAGATAGGGAGGGGATGTAGGGGCTGGAGGAGGTTACAGAGATCGGGAGGGGATGTAGGGGCTGGAGGAGGTTACAGAGATAGGGAGAGGATGTAGGGGCTGGAGGAGGTTACAGAGATAGGGAGGGGATGTAGGGGCTGGAGGGGGTTACCGAGATAGGGAGGGGGTGTAGGAGCTGGAGGAGGTTACAGAGATAGGGAGGGGGTGTAGGGGCTGGAGGAGGTTACAGAGATAGGGAGGGGGTGTAGGGGGTTACCGAGATAGGGAGGGGGTGTAGGGGCTGGAGGAGGTTACAGAGATCGGGAGGGCTAAAGAAGTTGAATCTCTTGTGAAGAGGAAGAAGGAGACTTATGTAAAGATGAGACGTGAAGGCTCATTTCGGGCGCCTGAGAGTTACAAGTTTGCCAGGAAGGATCTAAAGAGAGAGCTAAGAAGAGCCAGGAGGGGACATGAGAAGTCTTTGGCGGGTAGGATCAAGGAAAACCCTAAAGCTTTCTATAGGTATGTCAGGAATAAAAGAATGACTAGGGTAAGATTAGGGCCAGTCAAGGACAGGAGTGGGAAGTTGTGCGTGGAGTCTGAAGAGATAGGAGAGGCACTAAATGAATATTTTTCGTCGGTATTCACACAGGAAAAAGACAATGTTGTCGAGGAGAATACTGAGATACAGGCTGTTGGACTATACAGGATTGAGGTTAATAAGGAGGAGGTGTTAGCAATTCTGGAAAGTGTGAAAATAGATAAGTCCCCTGGGCCGGATGGGATTTATCCCAGGATTCTCTGGGAGGCTAGGGAGGAGATTGCAGAGCCTTTGGCTTTGATCTTTGTGTCGTCATTGTCTACAGGAACAGTGCCAGAAGACTGGAGGATAGCAAATGTTGTCCCCTTGTTCAAGAAGGGGAGTAGGGACAACCCTGGTAATTATAGACCCGTGAGCCTTACTTCTGTTGTGGGCAAAGTATTGGAAAGGATTATAAGAGATAGGATTTATAATCACCTAGAAAGGAATAATTTGATTAGGGATAGTCAGCACTTTGTGAAGGGTAGGTCGTCCCTCACAAACCTTATTGAGTTCTTTGAGAAGGTGACCAAAGAGGTGGATGAGGGTAAAGCGGTTGATGTGGTGTATATGGATTTCAGTAAAGCGTTTGATAAGGTTCCCCACGGTAAGCTATTGCAGAAAATACGGACACATGGGATTGAGGGTGATTTAGTGGTTTGGATCAGGAATTGGCTAGCTGTAAGAAGACAGAGGGTGGTGGTTGATGGGAAATGTTCATCCTGGAGTTCAGTTACTAGTGGTGTACCGCAAGGATCTGTTTTGGGGCCACTGCTGTTTGTCATTTTTATAAATGACCTGGATGAGGGCGTAGAAGGATTTGTGGATGACACTCAAGTCGGTGGAGTTGTGGACAGTGCGGAAGGTTGTTGCAAGTTACAGAGGGACATAGATAAGCTGCAGAGCTGGGCTGAGAGGTGGCAAATGGAGTTCAATGCGGAAAAGTGTGAGGTGATTCACTTTGGAAGGAGTAACAGGAATACAGAGTACTGGGCTAATGGTAAGATACTTGGTAGTGTGGATGAACAGAGAGATCTCGGTGTCCATGTGCATAGATCCCTGAAAGTTGGCACCCAGGTTGATAGGGTTGTTAAGAAGGCATACGGAGTGTTAGCTTTTATTGGTAGAGGGATTGAGTTTCGGAGCCATGATGTCATGTTGCAGCTGTACAAAACTCTGGTGCGGCTGCACTTGAAGTATTGCGTACAGTTCTGGTCGCCGCATTATAGGAAGGATGTGGATGCATTGGAAAGGGTGCAGAGGAGATTTACCAGGATGTTGCCTGGTATGGTGGGAAAATCGTATGAGGAAAGGCTGAGGGGCTTGAGGCTGTTTTCGTTAGAGAGAAGAAGGTTAAGAGGTGACTTAATAGAGGCATACAAGATGATCAGAGGATTAGATAGGGTGGATTGTGAGAGCCTTTTTCCTCGGATGGTGATGGCTAGCACGAGGGGACATAGCTTTAAATTGAGGGGTGAGAGATATAGGACAGATGTTAGAGGTAGGTTCTTTACTCAGAGAGTAGTAAGGGCGTGGAATGCCGTGCCTGCAGCAGTAGTGGACTCGCCAACATTAAGGGTATTTAAATGGTCATTGGATGAACATATGGATGATATTGGAATAGTGTAGGTTAGATGGGCTTTAGATTGGTTTCACTGGTCAGCGCAACATCGAGGGCCGAAGGGCCTGTACTGCGCTGTAATGTTCTATGTTCTATGTTGGGGCTGGAGGAGGTTACAGAGATAGGGAGGGGTGTAGGGGCTGGAGGAGGTTACAGAGGTAGGGAGGGGGTGTAGGGGCTGGAGGAGGTTACAGAGATAGGGAGGGGGTGTAGGGGCTGGAGGAGGTTACAGAGATAGGGAGGGGTGTAGGGGCTGGAGGAGGTTACAGAGATAGGGAGGGGAGTAGGGGCTGGAGGAGGTTACAGAGATAGGGAGGGGTGTAGGGGCTGGAGGAGGTTACAGAGATAGGGAGGGGTGTAGGGGGCTGGAGGAGTTACAGAGATAGGGAGGGGGTGTAGGGGCTGGAGGAGGTTACAGAAATAGGGAGGGGTGTATGGGCTGGAGGAGGTTACAGAGATAGGGAGGGGCTGTAGGGGCTGGAGGAGGTTACAGAGATAGGGAGGGGGTGTAGGGGCTGGAGGAGGTTACAGAGATAGGGAGGGGGTGTCGGGGCTGGAGGAGGTTACAGAGATAGGGAGGGGGTGTAGGGGCTGGAGGAGGTTACAGAGATAGGGAGGGGGTGTAGGGGCTGGAGGAGGTTACAGAGATAGGGAGGGGGTGTAGGGGCTGGAGGAAGTTTCATATTGTTTGAAGCCTCTAATTGATGAAGTGGAAGATTATTGGGAATCTGCGCCGGGGGGGTGCGCGGGGGGGGCACTCTGAGCCGGCAGGCGGGTTGGAGGCTGCGATTATGTGATGAGGAATCTACAAAGTGGGAAGCATTTGCTCTGCTGCAGGGAGTGGGGTCACAATTACTGCCTTTGCTGTGATTCACACTGCACCCACTGGAGGGCACCAAAGCCTCACAATCCACCTCCTGCCAATCATCTCTCTCTCTCTCCCTCTCTGTCTCTCTCAGTCTCTCTTTCTCTCTCTGTCTCTCCCTCTCTGTCTCTCTCAGTCTCTCTGTCTGTCTGTCACTGTCTCTCTCTCTCTCTGTCTGACTCTCTCTCTCTGTCTGTCTCTCGCTCTGTCCCTCTCTTTCTCTCTCTCTCTGTCTCTCTGTCCCACTCTGTCTCTCTCTCCCTCTCTGTCTCTCTCTCTCTCTGTCTGTCTGTCACTGTCTCTCTCTGTCTGTCTCTCTCTCTGTCTCTCTCTGTCACTCTCTCTCACTTTGTCGCTCCCTTTCTCTCTCTCTCTCTTTGTCTGTCTCTCTGTCCCTCTTTCTGTTTCTCTCTCCTTCACTCTCTCACTCTGTCCGTCTCTTTCTCTGTGTCCGTCTCTCTGTCTCTCTCTCTGTCTCTGTTTCTCTCTCTCCCTCTGTCTCCCTCTCTGTCTCCCTCTCTGTCTCCCTCTCTGTCTCCCTCTCTGTCTCCCCCTCTGTCCCCCTCTCTGTCTCCCTCTCCCTCCTTCTGAGCATAGAATCCCGACAGTGCAGAAGGAGGCCATTCGGCCCATCGAGTCTGCACCGACCACAATCCCACCAGGCCCTATTCCCGTAACCCCACATATTTACCCTGCTAATCCCCCTGACACTAAGGGGCAATTTATCGTGGCCAATCAACCTAGCCCGCACATCTTTGGACTGTGGGAGGAAACCGGAGCACCCGGAGGAAACCCATGCAGACACGAGGAGAATGTGCAGACTTCGAACAGACAGTGACCCGAGGCTGGAATTGAACCCGGATCCCTGGCGCTGTGAGGCAGCAGTGCTAACCACTGTGCTACCGTGCCGCCCTGTGTCTCTCTCTCTCTGTCCCTCTGTCCCTCTCTGTCCCTCTGTCCCTCTCTGTCCTCTCTGTCCCTCTGTCCCTCTGTGTCCCTCTGTCCCTCTGTGTCCCTCTGTCCCTCTGTCCCTCTCTCTGTCCCTTTGTCCCTCTCTGTCCATCTGTTCCTCTGTCCCTCTCTGTTCCTCTGTCCCTCTCTGTCCCTCTGTCCCTCTGTCCCTCTCTGTCCCTGTCTCTCTCTGTCCCTCTGTCCCTCTCTGTCTCTCTGTCAGTTTCTCTCTGTCTCTCTGTCAGTTTCTCTCTGTCTCTCTCCCTCTGTCTCCCTCTGTCTCTCTCTGTGTCTCTCTCTCTGTCTCTGTCTCCCTCTCTGTCCCTCTGTCCCTCTCTGTCCCTATCTATCTCTGTCTCTCTCTCTCTCTGTCTCTCTATCTCTCCCTCCCTGTCTCTCTCTCTCTCTCTCTCTCTGTCTCTCTCTCTGTGTGTCTCTGTCTCTGTGTGTCTCTCTCCCTGTCTCTCTCTCCCTTTCTCTGTCTCTGTCTCCGTCTGTCCATCTCTCTGTCCCTCTCTCTGTCCCTCTCTCTGTCCCTCTCTCTGTCCCTCTCACTGTCTCTCTCCCTCTGTCTCGCTCTCTCTCTCTGTCTCTTTCTCTCTGTCTCTCTCTTTGTCTCTCTCTCTGTCTCTCTCTCTCTCTGTCTCTGTCTCTTTGTCTCTGTCTCTCTGTCTCTGTCTCTCTGTCTCTCTGTCTCTCTCTCTGTGTCTCTCACTCTCTCTGTCTCTTTCTCTCTGTCTCTCTCTCGCACTCTCTCTTTCTCTCTTTCTCCCTCTCTCTGTCTGTCTCTCCCTCTGTCTGTCTCTCCCTCTGTCTGTCTCTCCCTCTGTCTGTCTCTCCCTCTGTCTGTCTCTCCCTCTGTCTGTCTCTCCCTCTGTCTGTCTCTCTCTTTGCCTCTCACTCTCTCTGTCTCTCTCTTTCTGTCTGTCTCCCTCTCTCTCTCCCTCTGTCTCTCTCTTCCTCTGTCTCTCTCTCCCTCTGTCTCTCTCTCTCCCTCTGTCTCTTTCTCTCTCTATCTCTCTCTTTGATGTGGAGATGCCGGCGTTGGACTGGGGTAAATACGGTAAGAGTTTTAACAACACCAGGTTAAAGTCCAACAGGTTTATTTGGTAGCAAAAGCCATTAGCTTTCGGAGCGCTGCTCCTTCGCCAGATGGAGTGGATATCTGCAGTCACAATAAGGCATTGTGTGATCTGGGCACTGATTCAGAATGGGGAACCTGGTGGATATCGACAGGAAAATATTTCCACAGCAATCCCACCAGCTGCCGCTCCCCCAAACCCACCAATCACAGATACCCCCCAAACCCACCAATCACAGATACCCCCCCCAAACCCACCAATCACAGATAGCCCCCAAACCCACCAATCACAGATACCTCCCAAACCCACCAATCACAGATAGCCCCCAAACCCACCAATCACAGATACCCCCCAAACCCACCAATCACAGATACCTCCCAAACCCACCAATCACAGATAGCCCCCAAACCCACCAATCACAGATAGCCCCCAAACCCACCAATCACAGATACCCCCCAAACCCACCAATCACAGATACCCCCCAAACCCACCAATCACAGATACCTCCCAAACCCACCAATCACAGATAGCCCCCAAACCCACCAATCACAGATAGCCCCCAAACCCACCAATCACAGATACCCCCCAAACCCACCAATCACAGATACCCCCCAAACCCACCAATCACAGATACCTCCCAAACCCACCAATCACAGATAGCCCCCAAACCCACCAATCACAGATAGCCCCCAAACCCACCAATCACAGATACCCCCCAAACCCACCAATCACAGATACCCCCAAACCACCAATCACAGATACCCCCCAAACCCACCAATCACAGATACCCCCAAACCACCAATCACAGATACCCCCCCCAAACCCACCAATCACAGATACCCCCCAAACCCACCAATCACAGATACCCCCAAACCACCAATCACAGATACCTCCCAAACCCACCAATCACAGATAGCCCCCAAACCCACCAATCACAGATAGCCCCCAAACCCACCAATCACAGATACCCCCCAAACCCACCAATCACAGATACCCCCAAACCACCAATCACAGATACCCCCCAAACCCACCAATCACAGATACCCCCAAACCACCAATCACAGATACCCCCCCCAAACCCACCAATCACAGATACCCCCCAAACCCACCAATCACAGATACCCCCAAACCACCAATCACAGATACCTCCCAAACCCACCAATCACAGATAGCCCCCAAACCCACCAATCACAGATAGCCCCCAAACCCACCAATCACAGATAGCCCCCAAACCCACCAATCACAGATACCCCCCAAACCCACCAATCACAGATACCCCCAAACCACCAATCACAGATACCCCCCCCAAACCCACCAATCACAGATACCTCCCAAACCCACCAATCACAGATACCCCCCCAAACCCACCAATCACAGATACCCCCCAAACCCACCAATCACAGATACCCCCCCAAACCCACCAATCACAGATACCCACCAATCACAGATACCCCCCAAACCCACCAATCAGTGATACCCACCAATCACAGATACCCCCCCCCAGACCCACCAATCAGTGATACCCCCAAACCCACCAATCACAGATACCCCCCAAACCCACCAATCACAGATACCCACCAATCACAGATACCGCCCCCAAACCCACCAATCACAGATACCCCCCCCAAACCCACCAATCACAGATACCCACCAATCACAGATACCCCCCAAACCCACCAATCACAGATACCCACCAAACCCACCAATCACAGATACCCACCAAACCCACCAATCACAGATACCCCCAAACCCACCAATCACAGATACCCCCCAAACCCACCAATCACAGATACCCCCCAAACCCACCAATCACAGATACCCCCCAAACCCACCAATCACAGATACCCCCCCCAAACCCTCGGCACTGACCCTCCCACAGTGCGGCGCTCCCTCAGCACTGACCCTCCCACAGTGCGGCGCTCCCTCAGCACTGACCCTCCCACAGTGCGGCGCTCCCTCAGCACTGACCCTCCCACAGTGCGGCGCTCCCTCAGCACTGACCCTCCCACAGTGCGGCGCTCCCTCAGCACTGACCCTCCCACAGTGCGGCGCTCCCTCGGCACTGACCCTCCCACAGTGCCCCACTCCCTCAGCACTGACCCTTCCACAGTGCGGCGCTCCCTCAGCACTGACCCTCCCACAGTGCGGCGCTCCCTCAGCACTGACCCTCCCACAGTGCGGCGCTCCCTCAGCATTGGCTCTGTGCTGGTGCTGCCAGGCTAGCTTGCCAGCTCTGTGTTGACTCAGTGGAAAAGTGCTGTGATTGAATGAAGCGCTGTCATTTGTCCTTTGTCAGTTTACAGAGAGCAGTTTAGCGATGGGCCGATCTGTGTTAATGCTGCAACGTCCCCTCTGTGTGAATAGCCGGCACAGCGGGAGGTGTCAGTGACCACTCAGAATTACAGTCACCTTGTGTCTCTCCGCGCCTCCTGCCTGATACTCCCTGGGGGGCCGTGCACTGTTTAAAACCACCTCATTCTCATTCAACCGGCACCACCCCTGCAAGCAATTCAACAAAACACGGGAGGATGTGCGTGTTAGATGTTGCAGGAGAGATTTCTGTGAGAGATCAAACACGTTTTGTTCTGTCAGAGGACACGAGGGGGACATCGCATTGACAGTCTGTTATGCAACTCTCTGTTAGAATGAGGACGCAACAGGGAGGAGCGTGGAATATATCAGAGTGTTACAGTGAGGGGTGTGGGGTATATCAGAGTGTTACAGTGAGGGGTGTGGGGTATATCAGAGTGTTACAGTGAGGGGTGTGGGGTATATCAGAGTGTTACAGTGAGGGGTGTGGGGTATATCAGAGTGTTACAGTGAGGGGTGTGGGGTATATCAGAGTGTTACAGTGAGGGGTGTGGGGTATATCAGAATGTTACAGTGAGGGGTGTGGGGTATGTCAGAGTGTTACAGTGTGGGGTGTGGGATATATCAGAGTGTTACAGTGAGGGGTGTGGGATATATCAGAGTGTTACAGTGAGGGGTGTGGGGTATATCAGAATGTTACAGTGAGGGGTGTGGGGTATATCAGAGTGTTACAGTGAGGGGTGTGGGGTATATCAGTGTGTTACAGTGAGGGGTGTGGGGTATATCAGTGTGTTACAGTGAGTGGTGTGGGGTATATCAGAGTGTTACAGTGAGGGGTGTGGGATATATTAGAGTGTTACAGTGAGGGGTGTGGGGTATATCAGAGTGTTACAGTGAGGGGTGTGGGGTATATCAGAGTGTTACAGTGAGCGGTGTGGGATGTATCAGAGTGTTACAGTGCGTGGTGTGGGGTATATCAGAGTGTTACAGTGAGGGGTGTGGGGTATATCAGAGTGTTACAGTGAGGGGTGTGGGGTATATCAGAGTGTCACAGTGAGGGGTGTGGGGTATATCAGTGTGTTACAGTGAGGGGTGTGGGGTATATCAGAGTGTTACAGTGAGGGGTGTGGGGTATATCAGAGTGTTACAGTGAGGGGTGTGGGATATATCAGAGTGTGACAGTGAGGGGTGTGGGGTATATCAGAGTGTTACAGTGAGGGGTGTGGGGTATATCAGAGTGTTACAGTGAGCGGTGTGGGATGTATCAGAGTGTTACAGTGCGTGGTGTGGGGTATATCAGAGTGTTACAGTGAGGGGTGTGGGGTATATCAGAGTGTTACAGTGAGGGGTGTGGGGTATATCAGAGTGTTACAGTGAGTGATGTGGGGTATATCAGAGTGTTACAGCGAGGGGTGTGGGGTATATCAGAGTGTTACAGTGAGGGGTGTGGGGTATATCAGAGTGTTACAGTGAGGGGTATGCGGTATATCAGAGTGTTACAGTGAGGGGTGTGGGGTATATCAGAGTATCACAGTGGGGTATATCAGAGTGTTACCGTGAGTGGTGTGGGGTATATCAGAGTGTTACAGTGAGGGGTGTGGGGTATATCAGAGTGTTATAGTGAGGGGTGTGGGGTATATCAGAGTGTTACAGTGAGGAGTGTGGGGTATATCAGAGTGTTACAGTGAGGGGTGTGGGGTATATCAGAGTGTTACAGTGAGGGGTGTGGGGTATATCAGAGTGTTACAGTGAGGGGTGTGGGATATATCAGAGTGTTACAGTGAGGGGTGTGGGGTATATCAGACTGTTACAGTGAGGGGTGTGGGGTATATCAGAGTGTTACAATGAGGGGTGTGGGATATATCAGAGTGTTAAAGTGGGGGGTGTGGGGTATATCAGAGTGTTACAGTGCGGGGTGTGGGGTATATCAGACTGTTACAGTGAGGGGTGTGGGGTATATCAGAGTGTTACAGTGCGGGGTGTGGGGTATATCAGAGTGTTACAGTGAGAGGTGTGAGGTATATCAGAATGTTACAGTGAGGGGTGTGGGGTATATCAGAGTGTTACAGTGAGGGGTGTGGGATATATCAGAGTGTTACAGTGAGGGGTGTGGGGTATATCAGAGTGTTACAGTGAGGGGTGTGGGGTATATCAGAGTGTTACAGTGAGGGGTGTGGGGTATATCAGAGTGTTACAGTGAGAGGTGTGGGGTATATCAGAGTGTTACAGTGCGGGGTGTGCGGTATATCAGACTGTTACAGTGAGGGGTGTGGGGTATATCAGAGTGTTACAGTGCGGGGTGTGGGGTATATCAGAGTGTTACAGTGAGAGGTGTGGGGTATATCAGAATGTTACAGTGAGGGGTGTGGGGTATATCAGAGTGTTACAGTGAGGGGTGTGGGATATATCAGAGTGTTACAGTGAGGGGTGTGGGGTATATCAGAGTGTTACAGTGAGGGGTGTGGGGTATATCAGAGTGTTACAGTGAGGGGTGTGGGGTATATCAGAGTGTTACAGTGAGAGGTGTGGGGTATATCAGAGTGTTACAGTGAAGGGTGTGGGATATATCAGAGTGTTACAGTGAGGGGTGTGGGGTATATCAGAGTGTTACATTGAGGGGTGTGGGGTATATCAGAGTGTTACAGTGAGAGGTGTGGGGTATATCAGAGTGTTACAGTGAGGGGTGTGGGGTATATCAGAGTGTTACAGTGAGGGGTGTGGGATATATCAGAGTGTTACAGTGAGGGGTGTGGGGTATATCAGAGTGTTACAGTGAGGGGTGTGGGGTATATCAGAGTGTTACAGTGAGGGGTGTGGGGTATATCAGAGTGTTACAGTGAGGGGTGTGGGGTATATCAGAGTGTTACAGTGAGGGGTGTGGGGTATATCAGAGTGTTACAGTGAGGGGTGTGGGGTATATCAGAGTGTCACAGTGAGGGGTGTGGGGTATATCAGAGTGTTACAGTGAGGGCTGTAGGGTATATCAGAGTGTTGCAGTGAGGGGTGTGGGGTATATCAGAGTGTCACAGTGAGGGGTGTGGGGTATATCAGAGTGTCACAGTGAGGGGTGTAGGGTATATCAGAGTGTTACAGTGAGGGGTGTGGGGTATATCAGAGTGTTACAGTGAGGGCTGTGGGGTATATCAGAGTGTCACAGTGAGGGGTGTGGGGTATATCGGAGTGTTACAGTGAGGGGTATATCAGAGTGTTACAGTGAGGGGTGTGGGGTATATCGGAGTGTTACAGTGAGGGGTGTGGGATATATCAGGGTGTTACAGTGAGGGGTGTGGGATATATCAGAGTGTTACAGTGAGGGGTGTGGGGTATATCAGAGTGTTACAGTGAGTGGTGTGGGATGTATCAGAGTGTTACAGTGAGAGGTGTGGGGTATATCAGAGTGTTACAGTGAGAGGTGTGGGGTATATCAGAATGTTACAGTGAGGGGTGTGGGGTATATCAGAGTGTTACAGTGAGAGGTGTGGGGTATATCAGACTGTTACAGTGAGGGGTGTGGGGTATATCAGAGTGTTACAGTGAGGGGTGTGGGGTATATCAGAGTGTTACAGTGAGGGGTGTGGGGTATATCAGAGTGTTACAGTGAAGGGTGTGGGGTATATCAGAGTGTTACAGTGAGGGGTGTTGGGTATATCAGAGTGTTACAGTGAGGGGTGTGGGGTATATCAGAGTGTTACAGTGAGAGGTGTGGGGTATATCAGAGTGTTACAGTGAGGGGTGTGGGGTATATCAGAGTGTTACAGTGAGAGGTGTGGGGTATATCAGAGTGTTACAGTGAAGGGTGTGGGGTATATCAGAGTGTTACAGTGAGGGGTGTGGGGTGTATCACAGTGTTACAGTGAGGGGTGTGGGGTATATCAGAGTGTGACAGTGAGGGGTGAGGGGTATATCAGAGTGTTACAGTGAGGGGTGTGGGGTATATCGGAGTGTTACAGTGAGGGGTGTGGGGTCTATCATTGCGGATAATGCTTCTCTCTACCTCCCTGTTCCCCTTCCTCATTCTCAGTTTCTCTCTCTCCGTGATATTCCGTGTCTATATTGTGTCTCTCGATCTTCTCTCTCTGTCTGCCTCAGTGACCCCGGCCACGCACTCTGCCGCGTTATCTCTGCTTTTATCTCCTTCTCGTACTCTCGCCCTCTCTTTATTCGTTCCGTCTCTCACAGCCGGGTGATTTTAATTTCACAGATCGCCCGGAACCTCCTTTCGATCTGCTGCTGAAGAAGATCGCAGAGAGGGAGGTTCAGTTGGCCTGGGCCCCAGGAGATGACCACAACAGTCCCATCCAAGGTAGGTACAGCGGGACGGATCCCAGTCTCTGTGCCGAGGGAGGTCATCACTGGTTTGATTTGATTTATTATTGTCACATGTATTAACATACAGTGAAAAGTATTGTTTCTTGCGCGCTATACAGACAAAGCATACCGTTCATAGAGAAGGAAAGGAGAGGGTGCAGAATGTAGTGTTACAGTCATAGCTAGGGTGTAGAGAAAGATCAACTTAGTGCGAGGTAGGTCCATTCAAAAGTCTGACAGCAGCAGGGAAGAAGCTGTTCTTGAGTCAGTCGGTGCGTGACCTCAGACTTTTGTATCTTTTTCCCGACGGAAGAAGGTGGAAGAGAGAATGTCCGGGGTGCGTGGGGTCCTTGATTATGCTGGCTGCTTTTCCCCCCGAGGCAGCGGGAAGTGTAGACAGAGTCAATGGATGGGAGGCTGGTTTGAGTGATGGATTGGGCTACACTCACGACCTTTTGTAGTTTCTTGCGGTCTTGGGCAGAGCAGGAGCCATACCAAGCTGTGATACAACCAGAAAGAATGCTTTCAATGGAGCATCTGTAAAAGTTGGTGAGAGTCGTAGCGGACAGCACTGGGAACTGTCTAATGGGGAATCACTTGAAAAGTAGAAACTAGAAGCAGGAGGAGGCCATTCGGCCCTTCGAGCTGCTCCACCATTCATTTTGATCACGGCTGATCATCAAATTCAATATCCTGATCCCCCCCCCTTCCCCCCATATCCCTCGGTCCCTTTCGCCCCAAGAGCGATATCTAATTTCTTCCTGAAATCACACAACGTTTTGGCCTCAGCTACTTTCTGTGGGAGTGAATTCCACACATTCACCACTCTCTGGGTGAAGAAATTTCTCCTCACCTCAGTTCTAAAAGGTTTCCCCCTTATCCTCAAACTATGACCCCTAGTTCTGGACTCCCCCCACCATCGGGAACATTCTTTCTGAATCTACCCTGTCGAACCCTGTTAGAATTTTATAAGTTTCTATGAGATCCTCTCTCACTCTTCTAAACTCCAGTGAATATAATCCTAACCGACTTAGTCTCTCCTCATATGACAGACCTGCCATCCCAGGAATCAGCCTGGTAAACCTTCGCTGCGCTCCCTCTATAGCAAGGACATCCTTCCTCAGATAAGGACACCAAAACTGCACACACTAATCCAGGTGTGAATTTTATAAGTTTCTATGAGATCCCCTCTCACTCTTCTAAACTCCGGTGAACATAATCTATACTGTGATTTCAAGAAGGAATTAGATATCGCTCTTGGGGCGAAAGGGATCGAGGGATATCGGGGGGAAGTAGGGGGATCAGGATATTGAATTCGATGATCAGCTATGGTCAAAATGAATGTTGGAGCAGCTCGAAGGGCCGAATGGCCTCCTCCTGCTTCTGTGCCGTGTCGAGCAGTGGGGAGGGTGGGGATTCACTGCCTGTCGCTGCCCGTTCTTCTCTCCCTGGTTTTGACATCTTTGTTTTTTGCTCCGTCGTGTCTAGAATTTATCATTGAGTTTGAGGAGAACATCTTTGAACCGGGAAAGTGGCACATCATCAAACGTGTGCCTGGCGACAAGCAGGAAGTCACACTGGAGCTCTCGGCCTACGTCAGTTACAGCTTCCGGGTCACCGCGGTGAATCGCTTCGGGAGGAGTGACCCCAGTGAGGGCACGGAACGCTTCGTCACCCCCTGGGCAGGTCGGTGGAGGGGCAGCTGGGCCGGAGCGGGCGGGCACACCGGGGGGCAGGATAGGGAGGAGGGGTGTTTTGTTTCACTTTGATTTGATTTATTATTGGGTAGCACAGTGGGTTAGCACTGCTGCTTCACAGCTCCAGGGACCCGGGTTCGATTCCCGGCTCGGGTCACTGTCTGTGTGGAGTTTGCACATTCTCCTCGTGTCTGCGTGGGTTTCCTCCGGGTGCTCCGGTTTCCTCCCACAGTCCAAAGATGTGCGGGTTAGGTTGATTGGCCAGGTTAAAAATTGCCCCTTAGAGTCCTGGGATGCGTAGGTTAGAGGGATTAGCGGGTAAATATGTGGGGGTAGGGCCTGGGTGGGATTGTGGTCGGTGCAGACTCGATGGGCCGAATGGCCTCCTTCTGCACTGTAGGGTTTCTATGATTTCTATGATGATTTCTATGAGTACAGCCCCAACAACCCTCAAGAAGCTCGACACCATCCAGGACAAAGCAGCTCCGCTCGATTGGCACACTGACCACAAACATGGGGGAGGCAATGGCCCTGTGCTATTTCATAGAATCATAGATTCCCCACAGTCAGAAGGAGGCCATTCGGCCCATCGAGCCTGCACCGACCACAATCCCACCCAGGCCTGATCCCCATAACCCCACATATTTACCCTGCTAATCCCCTGACACAAGGCGCAATTTAGAATGACCAATCCACCTAACCCACACATCTTTGGACACTAAGGGACAATTTAGAATGACCAATCCACCTAACCCACACATCTTTGGACACTAAGGGACAATTTAGCACGGCCAATCCACCTAACCTGCACATCTTTGGACACTAAGGGACAATTTAGCATGGCCAATCCACCTAACCTGCACATCTTTGGACACTAAGGGACAATTTAGCACGGCCAATCCACCTAACCCGCACATCTTTGGACACTAAGGGACAATTTAGCATGGCCAATCCACCTAACCAGCACATCTTTGGACACGAAGGGGAAATTTCGCAAGGCCAATCAACTTAACACGCACATCTTTGGATTGTGGGAGGAAACTGGAACACTCGGTGGAAACCCATGCAGACATGGGGAGAATGTGCAGACTCTGCACGGACAGTGACCCGAGGCCAGGAATTGAACCCGGGTCCCTGGCGCTGTAAGGCAGCAATCCTTGCCACTGTGCCACCGTGCCACCATCACTAAGATTATTAATCCAGAAACTCAACTCATGTTCTGTGGACCCGGGTTCGAATCCCGCCACAGCAGATGGTGGAATTTGAATTCAATAAAAATATCTGGAATTAAGAATCTACTGATGACCATGAAACCATTGTCGATTGTCGGAAAAACCCATCTGGTTCACTGATGTCCCTTTAGGGAAGGAAATCTGCCGTCCTTACCCGGTCTGGCCTACATGTGACTCCAGAGCCACAGCAATGTGGTTGACTCTCAACTGCCCTCCAAGGGCAACTAGGGATGGGCAATAAATGCTGGGCCCAGCCAGCGACGCCCTTGTCCCGTGAATGAATAAAACAAAAGTATTGGGATACAGTGAAAAGTATTGTTTGTTGAGCACTATACAGATAAAACATACCATTCATAGAGTACGTAGGGGGGGAGGAAAGGAGAGACTGCAGAATGTAGTGTTACAGTCATAGCTAGGGGTTAGAGAAAGACCAACTTAATGCGAGGTTGGTCCATTCAGAAGTCTGACAGCAGCAGGGAAGAAGCTGTTCTTGAGTCGGTTGGTACGTGACCTCAGACTTTTGTATCTTTTTCCCGATGGAAGAAGGTGGAAGAGGGAATGTCCGGGGTGCGTGGGGTCCTTAATTATGCTGGCTGCTTTTCCGAGGCAGCGGGAAGTGTAGACAGAGTCAATGGATGGGAGGCTGGTTTGAGTGATGGATTGGGCTACATTCACAACCCTTTGTATGGCAGCACAGTGGTTAGCACTGCTGCCTCACAGCGCCATGGACCCGGGTTCAATTCCCGGCTTGGGTCACTGTCTGTGCGGAGTCTGCACGTTCTCCCCGTGTCTGCGTGGGTTTCCTCCGGGTGCTCCGGTTTCCTCCCACAGTCCGAAAGATGTGCTGGTTAGATGGACTGGCCGTGATAAATGGCCTCCTCCTGATCCTATCTCTCTCTACACGGGAATAGCAAGGGAACTTGACCGGTTCACTCACATGTCCGGGAGTGCAGGAAGGGGGCCGAGTTCCCCAAGGCCCCCGCCCCTACCCCCGGAATGGAGAGATCCCCCTCCATGGGGGGGGAGTTGGGCATAGCTACGGTTACCGTCTGCAGGGCGGTCAGTGGGACAGGTCAGTTCACCAGGATGGATCCTGGTGAAATTATTCAGGAACCGGTCTGTGGCTCCTGTCCAATCGATGTTTTATCTCCCGCTTCGCAGCCCCAGAGAAGAATCCGGAAGGAGTGAAAGGCGAAGGAACACAACCCAACAACATGGTCATCTCGTGGCAGGTAGAGCAACCCCTACACCCCTCCCTATCTCTGTAACCCCCTCCAGCCCCTACACCCCCTCCCTATCCCTGGAACCTCCTCCAGTCCCCTACACCCCTCCCTATCTCTGTAACCCCCTCCAGCCCCTACACCCCCTCCCTATCTCTGTAACCCCCTCCAGCCCCTACACCCCCTCCCTATCTCTGTAACCCCCTCCAGCCCCTACACCCCCTCCCTATCTCTGTAACCCCCTCCAGCCCCTACACCCCTCCCTATCTCTGTAACCTCCTCCAGCTCCTACACCCCTCCCAATCTTTGTAACTCCCTCCAGCCCCTACACCCCCTCCCTATCTCTGTAACCCCCTCCAGTCCCTACACCCCCTCCCTATCTCTGTAACCTCCTCCAGCCCCTACACCCCTCCCTATCTCTGTAACCCCCTCCAGCCCCTACACCCCCTCCCTATCTCTGTAACCCCCTCCAGCCCCTACACCCCCTCCCTATCTCTGTAACCTCCTCCAGCTCCTACACCCCTCCCTATCTTTGTAACTCCCTCCAGCCCCTACACCCCCTCCCTATCTCTGTAACCTCCTCCAGCCCCTACACCCCTCCCTATCTCTGTAACCTCCTCCAGCCCCTACACCCCTCCCTATCTCTGTAACTCCCTCCAGCCCCTACACCCCCTCCCTATCTCTGTAACCTCCTCCAGCCCCTAAACCCCTCCCTATCTCTGTGACCTCCTCCAGCCCCTACACCCCTCCCTATCTCTGTAACTCCCTCCAGCCCCTACACCCCCTCCCTATCTCTGTAACCTCCTCCAGTCCCTACACCCCTCCCTATCTCTGTAACCTCCTCCAGCTCCTACACCCCTCCCTATCTCTGTAACCCCCTCCAGCCCCTACACCCTTCCCTATCTCTGTAACCTCCTCCAGCCCCAACACCCCTCCCTGTCTCTGTAACCTCCTCCAGCCCCTACACCCCTCCCAATCTCTGTAAGCTCCTCCGGCCCCTATGCCCCTCTCTGTGTCTGTAACCTCCTCCAGCCCCTACACCCCCTCACTATCTCTGTAACCTCCTCCAGCCCCTACACCCCCTCTCTGTGTCTGTAACCTCCTCCAGCCCCTACACCCCTCTCTATCTCTGTAACCTCCTCCAGTCCCCTACACCCCCTCACTATCTCTGTAAGCTCCTCCAGCCCCTACACCCCTCCCAATCTCTGTAACCTCCTCCAGTCCCCTACACCCCCTCACTATCTCTGTAACCTCCTCCAGCCCCTACACCCCCTCTCTATCTCTGTAACCTCCTCCAGCCCCTACACCCCTCCCAATCTCTGTAACCTCCTCCAGTCCCCTACACCCCTCCCTATTTCTGTAACCTCCTCCAACCCCTACACCCCTCCCTATCTCTGTAACCTCCTCCGCCCCGACACCCCCTCCCTATCTCTGTTACCTCCTCCAGCCCCTACACCCCTCCCTATCTCTTTCACCCTCTCCAACCCCTACACCCCTCCCTATCTCTGTAACCTCCTCCAGCTCCTACACCCCCTCCCTATCTCTGTAACCTCCTCCAGCCCCTACACCCCTCCCTATCTCTGTAACCTCCTCCAGCCCCTACACCCCCTCCCTATCTCTGTAACCCCCTCCAGCCCCTACACCCCTCCCTATCTCTGTAACCCCCTCCAGCCCCTACACCCCCTCCCTATCTCTGTAACCTCCTCCAGCCCCTACACCCCTCCCTATCTCTGTAACCTCCTCCAGCTCCTACACCCCTCCCAATCTTTGTAACTCCCTCCAGCCCCTACACCCCCTCCCTATCTCTGTAACCCCCTCCAGCCCCTACGCCCCCTCCCTATCTCTGTAACCTCCTCCTGCCCCGACACCCCTCCCTATCTCTGTAACCTCCTCCAGCCCCTACACCCCCTCCCCATCTCTCTAACCTCCTCCAGCCCCTACACCCCCTCCCTATTTCTGTAACCTCCTCCAACCCCTACACCCCCTCCCTATCTCTGTAACTTCCTCCGCCCCGACACCCCCTCCCTATCTCTGTAACCTCCTCCGCCCCGACACCCCCTCCCTATCTCTGTTACCTCCTCCAGCCCCTACACCCCTCCCTATCTCTTTCACCCTCTCCAACCCCTACACCCCTCCCTATCTCCACTGGGACGATGTGTGTGGGACAGGTTTTGGTTTGGGGTCCCGGGCTGTATTTTGGAATATCTGAAGTTTACAGAGTTCTTGGAGTTAGGAGTGAAATCGCGAAGCTCTGTCCAATCACATGATGAATACTGAGATACATCCATTACTGCCCGCGGTTTTCCCTCCGCACTGTTAATGTGTCTGCCAGGAGGATACACTCCATTCCCCGAGTTGTTTCCGATCTCCGGAGTGTGTGACGACCCAACATCGATCTTTTAACCTGAACCTAATGGTTAGATATAGCAGCAGGATGTTGTAATGCAGAGAGACAGGGAGCGGGAGAGAGAGAGACCGAGACAGAGAGAGAGAGACAGCGACAGAGAGAGAGAGCCCGAGACAGAGGGGGAGACAGAGACAGCGACAGAGAGAGAGACAGCGACAGAGAGAGAGACAGCGACAGAGAGAGAGAGACAGCGACAGAGAGAGAGAGACCGAGACAGAGAGAGAGAGACAGCGACAGAGAGAGAGAGACCGAGACAGAGGGGGAGACCGAGACAGAGAGAGAGACAGCGACAGAGAGAGAGACAGCGACAGAGAGAGAGAGACAGCGACAGAGAGAGAGAGACCGAGACAGAGAGAGAGAGACCGAGACAGAGAGAGAGACAGCGACAGAGAGAGAGAGACAGCGACAGAGAGAGAGACCGAGACAGAGAGAGAGAGAGACAGCGACAGAGAGAGAGAGACCGAGACAGAGAGAGAGACCGAGACAGAGCGAGAGACCGAGACAGAGAGAGGGAGACCGAGACAGAGAGAGGGAGACCGAGACAGAGAGAGGGAGACCGAGACAGAGAGAGGGAGACCGAGACAGAGAGAGGGAGACCGAGACAGAGAGAGGGAGACCGAGACAGAGAGAGGGAGACCGAGACAGAGAGAGGGAGACCGAGACAGAGAGAGGGAGACCGAGACAGAGAGAGGGAGACCGAGACAGAGAGAGGGAGACCGAGACAGAGAGAGAGACCGAGACAGAGAGAGAGACCGAGACAGAGAGAGAGACCGAGACAGAGAGAGAGACCGAGACAGA
Source organism: Mustelus asterias (assembly GCF_964213995.1). NCBI lineage: Eukaryota > Metazoa > Chordata > Chondrichthyes > Carcharhiniformes > Triakidae > Mustelus > Mustelus asterias. The sequence goes on from NW_027590707.1 coordinate 188,192, forward strand.
GAGAGAGACCGAGACAGAGAGAGAGACAGCGACACAGAGAGAGAGAGAGACCGAGACAGAGAGAGAGACAGCGACACAGACAGAGAGAGAGACCGAGACAGAGAGAGAGACCGAGACAGAGGGGGAGACCGAGACAGAGAGAGAGAGACCGAGACAGAGAGAGAGAGACCGAGACAGAGAGAGAGAGACAGCGACAGAGAGAGAGAGACCGAGACAGAGAGAGAGAGACCGAGACAGAGAGAGAGAGACCGAGACAGAGAGAGAGAGATCGAGACAGAGAGAGAGATCGAGACAGAGAGAGAGATCGAGACAGAGAGAGAGATCGAGACAGAGAGAGAGATCGAGACAGAGAGAGAGATCGAGACAGAGAGAGAGATCGAGACAGAGAGAGAGATCGAGACAGAGAGAGAGATCGAGACAGAGAGAGAGATCGAGACAGAGAGAGAGATCGAGACAGAGAGAGAGACCGAGACAGAGAGAGAGAGACCGAGACAGAGAGAGAGAGATCGAGACAGAGAGAGAGATCGAGACAGAGAGAGAGATCGAGACAGAGAGAGAGATCGAGACAGAGAGAGAGATCGAGACAGAGAGAGAGACCGAGACAGAGAGAGAGACAGCGACACAGACAGAGAGAGAGACCGAGACAGAGAGGGAGACCGAGACAGAGGGGGAGACCGAGACAGAGAGAGAGACCGAGACAGAGAGAGAGAGACCGAGACAGAGAGAGAGAGACAGCGACAGAGAGAGAGAGACCGAGACAGAGAGAGAGAGACCGAGACAGAGAGAGAGAGACCGAGACAGAGAGAGAGAGATCGAGACAGAGAGAGAGATCGAGACAGAGAGAGAGATCGAGACAGAGAGAGAGATCGAGACAGAGAGAGAGATCGAGACAGAGAGAGAGATCGAGACAGAGAGAGAGATCGAGACAGAGAGAGAGATCGAGACAGAGAGAGAGATCGAGACAGAGAGAGAGATCGAGACAGAGAGAGAGACCGAGACAGAGAGAGAGAGACCGAGACAGAGAGAGAGAGACCGAGACAGAGAGAGAGAGACCGAGACAGAGAGAGAGAGATCGAGACAGAGAGAGAGATCGAGACAGAGAGAGAGATCGAGACAGAGAGAGAGATCGAGACAGAGAGAGAGATCGAGACAGAGAGAGAGATCGAGACAGATAGAGAGATCGAGACAGAGAGAGAGATCGAGACAGAGAGAGAGATCGAGACAGAGAGAGAGATCGAGACAGAGAGAGAGATCGAGACAGAGAGAGAGATCGAGACAGAGAGAGAGATCGAGACAGAGAGAGAGATCGAGACAGAGAGAGAGATCGAGACAGAGAGAGAGATCGAGACAGAGAGAGAGATCGAGACAGAGAGAGAGATCGAGACAGAGAGAGTGATCGAGACAGAGAGAGAGATCGAGACAGAGAGAGAGATCGAGACAGAGAGAGAGATCGAGACAGAGAGAGAGATCGAGACAGAGAGAGAGATCGAGACAGAGAGAGAGATCGAGACAGAGAGAGAGATCGAGACAGAGAGAGAGATCGAGACAGAGAGAGAGATCGAGACAGAGAGAGAGATCGAGACAGAGAGAGAGATCGAGACAGAGAGAGAGATCGAGACAGAGAGAGAGATCGAGACAGAGAGAGAGATCGAGACAGAGAGAGAGATCGAGACAGAGAGAGAGATCGAGACAGAGAGAGAGATCGAGACAGAGAGAGAGATCGAGACAGAGAGAGAGATCGAGACAGAGAGAGAGAGATCGAGACAGAGAGAGAGAGATCGAGACAGAGAGAGAGATCGAGACAGAGAGAGAGATCGAGACAGAGAGAGAGATCGAGACAGAGAGAGAGATCGAGACAGAAAGCGAGATCGAGACAGAGAGAGCGAGATCGAGACAGAGAGAGAGAGATCGAGACAGAGAGAGCGAGATCGAGACAGAGAGAGCGAGATCGAGACAGAGAGAGCGAGATCGAGACAGAGAGAGCGAGATCGAGACAGAGAGAGAGAGATCGAGACAGAGAGAGCGAGATCGAGACAGAGAGAGAGAGATCGAGACAGAGAGAGAGAGATCGAGACAGAGAGAGAGAGATCGAGACAGAGAGAGAGATCGAGACAGAGAGAGAGATCGAGACAGAGAGAGAGACCGAGACAGAGAGAGAGAGACCGAGACAGAGAGAGAGAGACCGAGACAGAGAGAGAGAGACCGAGACAGAGAGAGAGAGATCGAGACAGAGAGAGAGATCGAGACAGAGAGAGAGATCGAGACAGAGAGAGAGATCGAGACAGAGAGAGAGATCGAGACAGAGAGAGAGATCGAGACAGAGAGAGAGATCGAGACAGAGAGAGAGATCGAGACAGAGAGAGAGATCGAGACAGAGAGAGAGATCGAGACAGAGAGAGAGATCGAGACAGAGAGAGAGATCGAGACAGAGAGAGAGATCGAGACAGAGAGAGAGATCGAGACAGAGAGAGAGATCGAGACAGAGAGAGATCGAGACAGAGAGAGTGATCGAGACAGAGAGAGAGATCGAGACAGAGAGAGAGATCGAGACAGAGAGAGAGATCGAGACAGAGAGAGAGATCGAGACAGAGAGAGAGATCGAGACAGAGAGAGAGATCGAGACAGAGAGAGAGATCGAGACAGAGAGAGAGATCGAGACAGAGAGAGAGAGATCGAGACAGAGAGAGCGAGATCGAGACAGAGAGAGCGAGATCGAGACAGAGAGAGCGAGATCGAGACAGAGAGAGAGAGATCGAGACAGAGAGAGCGAGATCGAGACAGAGAGAGAGAGATCGAGACAGAGAGAGAGAGATCGAGACAGAGAGAGAGAGATCGAGACAGAGAGAGAGATCGAGACAGAGAGAGAGATCGAGACAGAGAGAGAGACCGAGACAGAGAGAGAGAGACCGAGACAGAGAGAGAGAGACCGAGACAGAGAGAGAGAGACCGAGACAGAGAGAGAGAGATCGAGACAGAGAGAGAGATCGAGACAGAGAGAGAGATCGAGACAGAGAGAGAGATCGAGACAGAGAGAGAGATCGAGACAGAGAGAGAGATCGAGACAGAGAGAGAGATCGAGACAGAGAGAGAGATCGAGACAGAGAGAGAGATCGAGACAGAGAGAGAGATCGAGACAGAGAGAGAGATCGAGACAGAGAGAGAGATCGAGACAGAGAGAGAGATCGAGACAGAGAGAGAGATCGAGACAGAGAGAGATCGAGACAGAGAGAGTGATCGAGACAGAGAGAGAGATCGAGACAGAGAGAGAGATCGAGACAGAGAGAGAGATCGAGACAGAGAGAGAGATCGAGACAGAGAGAGAGATCGAGACAGAGAGAGAGATCGAGACAGAGAGAGAGATCGAGACAGAGAGAGAGATCGAGACAGAGAGAGAGATCGAGACAGAGAGAGAGATCGAGACAGAGAGAGAGATCGAGACAGAGAGAGAGATCGAGACAGAGAGAGAGATCGAGACAGAGAGAGAGATCGAGACAGAGAGAGTGATCGAGACAGAGAGAGAGATCGAGACAGAGAGAGAGATCGAGACAGAGAGAGAGATCGAGACAGAGAGAGAGATCGAGACAGAGAGAGAGATCGAGACAGAGAGAGAGATCGAGACAGAGAGAGAGATCGAGACAGAGAGAGAGATCGAGACAGAGAGAGAGATCGAGACAGAGAGAGAGATCGAGACAGAGAGAGAGATCGAGACAGAGAGAGAGATCGAGACAGAGAGAGAGATCGAGACAGAGAGAGAGATCGAGACAGAGAGAGAGATCGAGACAGAGAGAGAGATCGAGACAGAGAGAGAGATCGAGACAGAGAGAGATCGAGACAGAGAGAGTGATCGAGACAGAGAGAGAGATCGAGACAGAGAGAGAGATCGAGACAGAGAGAGAGATCGAGACAGAGAGAGAGATCGAGACAGAGAGAGAGATCGAGACAGAGAGAGAGATCGAGACAGAGAGAGAGATCGAGACAGAGAGAGAGATCGAGACAGAGAGAGAGATCGAGACAGAGAGAGAGATCGAGACAGAGAGAGAGATCGAGACAGAGAGAGAGATCGAGACAGAGAGAGAGATCGAGACAGAGAGAGTGATCGAGACAGAGAGAGAGATCGAGACAGAGAGAGAGATCGAGACAGAGAGAGAGATCGAGACAGAGAGAGAGATCGAGACAGAGAGAGAGATCGAGACAGAGAGAGAGATCGAGACAGAGAGAGAGATCGAGACAGAGAGAGAGATCGAGACAGAGAGAGAGATCGAGACAGAGAGAGAGATCGAGACAGAGAGAGAGATCGAGACAGAGAGAGAGATCGAGACAGAGAGAGAGATCGAGACAGAGAGAGAGATCGAGACAGAGAGAGAGATCGAGACAGAGAGAGAGATCGAGACAGAGAGAGAGATCGAGACAGAGAGAGAGAGATCGAGACAGAGAGAGAGAGATCGAGACAGAGAGAGAGATCGAGACAGAGAGAGAGATCGAGACAGAGAGAGAGATCGAGACAGAGAGAGAGATCGAGACAGAAAGCGAGATCGAGACAGAGAGAGCGAGATCGAGACAGAGAGAGCGAGATCGAGACAGAGAGAGAGAGATCGAGACAGAGAGAGCGAGATCGAGACAGAGAGAGCGAGATCGAGACAGAGAGAGCGAGATCGAGACAGAGAGAGCGAGATCGAGACAGAGAGAGAGAGATCGAGACAGAGAGAGCGAGATCGAGACAGAGAGAGAGAGATCGAGACAGAGAGAGAGAGATCGAGACAGAGAGAGAGAGATCGAGACAGAGAGAGAGATCGAGACAGAGAGAGAGATCGAGACAGAGAGAGAGACCGAGACAGAGAGAGAGAGACCGAGACAGAGAGAGAGAGACCGAGACAGAGAGAGAGAGACCGAGACAGAGAGAGAGAGATCGAGACAGAGAGAGAGATCGAGACAGAGAGAGAGATCGAGACAGAGAGAGAGATCGAGACAGAGAGAGAGATCGAGACAGAGAGAGAGATCGAGACAGAGAGAGAGATCGAGACAGAGAGAGAGATCGAGACAGAGAGAGAGATCGAGACAGAGAGAGAGATCGAGACAGAGAGAGAGATCGAGACAGAGAGAGAGATCGAGACAGAGAGAGAGATCGAGACAGAGAGAGAGAGATCGAGACAGAGAGAGAGAGATCGAGACAGAGAGAGAGATCGAGACAGAGAGAGAGATCGAGACAGAGAGAGAGATCGAGACAGAGAGAGAGATCGAGACAGAAAGCGAGATCGAGACAGAGAGAGCGAGATCGAGACAGAGAGAGAGAGATCGAGACAGAGAGAGCGAGATCGAGACAGAGAGAGCGAGATCGAGACAGAGAGAGCGAGATCGAGACAGAGAGAGCGAGATCGAGACAGAGAGAGAGAGATCGAGACAGAGAGAGCGAGATCGAGACAGAGAGAGAGAGATCGAGACAGAGAGAGAGAGATCGAGACAGAGAGAGAGAGATCGAGACAGAGAGAGAGATCGAGACAGAGAGAGAGATCGAGACAGAGAGAGAGACCGAGACAGAGAGAGAGAGACCGAGACAGAGAGAGAGAGACCGAGACAGAGAGAGAGAGATCGAGACAGAGAGAGAGAGATCGAGACAGAGAGAGAGAGATCGAGACAGAGAGAGAGAGATCGAGACAGAGAGAGAGAGATCGAGACAGAGAGAGAGAGATCGAGACAGAGAGAGAGAGATCGAGACAGAGAGAGAGAGATCGAGACAGAGAGAGAGAGATCGAGACAGAGAGAGAGAGAGAGACAGAGAGAGAGAGAGAGAGACAGAGAGAGAGAGAGATCGAGACAGAGAGAGAGAGACCGAGACAGAGAGAGAGAGACAGCGACAGAGAGAGAGACAGCGACAGAGAGAGAGACCGAGAGAGAGACCGAGACAGAGAGAGAGACCGAGACAGAGAGAGAGAGAGACAGCGACAGAGAGAGAGAGGCCGAGACAGAGAGAGAGAGACAGAGAGAGAGAGAGAGAGACAGCGACAGAGAGAGAGACCGAGAGAGAGACCGAGACAGAGAGAGAGACCGAGACAGAGAGAGAGAGAGACAGCGACAGAGAGAGAGAGGCCGAGACAGAGGGGGAGACCGAGACAGAGGGGGAACCGCGGCAGAGGGGGCGACAGCGACAGAGAGAGAGAGACAGCGACAGAGAGAGAGACAGCGACAGAGAGAGAGACAGCGACAGAGAGAGAGAGACCGAGACAGAGAGAGAGAGACAGCGACAGAGAGAGAGAGGCCGAGACAGAGGGGGAGACCGAGACAGAGGGGGAGACCGAGGCAGAGGGGGAACCGCGGCAGAGGGGGCGACAGCGACAGAGAGAGAGAGACAGCGACAGTTTTGAATAAACTGAAGGTCGATAAGTCCCCTGGGCCTGATGAAATATATCCTAGGATTCTGTGGGAGGCAAGGGATGAGATTGCAGAGCCTTTGGCTTTGATCTTTGGGTCCTCACTGTCCACGGGGATGGTGCCAGAGGACTGGAGAGTGGCGAATGTTGTTCCTCTGTTTAAAAAAGGGAATAGCAATGACCCTGGTAATTATAGACCGGTTAGTCTTACTTCGGTGGTTGGTAAATTGATGGAAAAGGTCCTTAGGGATGGGATTTACGACCATTTAGAAAGATGCGGATTAATCCGGGATAGTCAGCACGGATTCGTGAAGGGCAAGTCGTGCCTCACAAATTTGATAGAATTTTTTGAGGAGGTAACTAAGTGTGTTGATGAAGGTAGGGCAGTTGATGTCATATACATGGATTTTAGGAAGGCGTTTGATAAGGTCCCCCATGGTTGGC